>NW_027186492.1:20504249-20514919 GCF_028583685.1 Petaurus breviceps papuanus
TCCATCTATCCATCTATCTATCTATCTATCTATCTATCTATCTATCTATCTATCTATCTATCTATCTATCTATCTATCTATCTATCTATCTATCCTTTTCTCAGCCTGCTTAATGTTTCTATTGTTCAAACTCTGAGTCTTTCCCAAATGGTCTTTGACACGATATTTTCTTCCTGAAAACTTGCTAGTCACTTTACTAAGAGTAACTGAAATAGATTTCCCATCTTCTAAGTAATTCTCCCCCCCCCACCTTCTGCCTCCAGGAGAGAACTATATGCAAAAGCATACAGAATGTGGGCTGGTTGTGCCCAGGTGTACCAACATATGCAGTCCAAGCTCTATGCTTGCCTGTAAGCAAACGAATGACATCCTCTTAGCTTTCTAAAATTAAATTTTTTATCTGTTGGGATTATGGTGAATATCTTCTTTTCTCCCTACTTCACCATCTACTTTCTCCTTAGCCCTTTAACCTATAGAAAATATGCTAATTAGCATGATTAGAGTTTCTGTAAGTTTCTACATTGAGAATTTCTCACATCATTGAAATCACAAGACCAAAATCTCCCATATCCTAAAAGAAGAAAAAAAATAGAATGCCTTTAGCCTTAGTATAGATTTTAACAGTATTGGCCAGCCTCATTTTCTTTTTTAAGGCATATTTCAAAGGGAAAGACCAGAGAGAAGGAAGAGTAGGAATCTAAAAATTTAACTTTGAGGACTATCATGATATATATATATATATACATACATGAATGCATACAGACATATACATATACCTATATACATATAATTTATTAATATGCATATCTTTTTTTATTCCAAACAAACTATAAGTGCTATGAAGATAAGACCAGTGTTTTTATCCTTCTGTGTAATCAGGAATACTCAAATTCTTATTTTCAAATCTGGCCTCAGATACTTAATAGCTGTGTGACCCTGGGCAAGTCACTTAACATTGTTTGCCTCTGTGTTTTTATATGTAAAAAAGAACTGGATAAGGAAATAGCAAACCACTCCAGTGTCTTTGTCAAGCAAATCCCAGATGGGGTCCTGAAGTGCCAGACATGACTAAAATCACTCAACAACGACAACAACAACATCCCCCACAGAGCTAAACAGAAAACTTGTTAATAGTAGATTCTCACTGATTTATGTGCAGATGGAGACACAGACCCATGCTTTTTCTTTGGGGTACTCTAAGAATTCTTTTTATTCGTTGCCTTTAGCTACCTAAATATCTTAGTGACCAGACACTAGCTGATGGCTTCCTGCCTCTAGCAACACCTGGTATTTCTTCCAGATGCTTAGTTTTTTTCCTATTATGTCAGAATAGGCCAGAGTTTCTGATTATTTTCTATGTTTTGGACCCCTTTGGCAGTCTGGTGAAACCTAAGGACTCTCCACAATAATTTAAAAAATAAATGCTGAATTTCAGATAGAATTTAATGAAAATCAAGATGTTTTCCCCATTTAAGTTCATGGATCCTCTTGGACTCCCTCTATTGGTCCCTTGGAGATCCAAGAATTCCAGATTAAGAACATGTGCAATAGATGTTGTTTTCCAGAACAAAATTATCTCTTACAGGAGAAAGACAGATTGTATCTCCTGTAATTCTATGAACCATGAAGTTACCTGCATTCAGCTTTAAGGGAAATGAGAAGAGCCTCTTGGAAAGCTAACCTATATATTATTTCGATTTGGGAGGGTAGAAAATCTATTCCAACCATATTAAGTCTTCAAACACTCTTTTTTGAAACTCTCTGGTTCTCTTACAGGTGAGGAAAGGAACACTGTATGGAGTCTCCTACCAGCCAATGTCATACTTTTTTATGTAGAGATACATTTGGGACATTTTTCCTGAGTATACGGATGAATGTTTCTATGTGTTTATATAGATGAGGCTATAAGCTGTCTACAACCCTACATACTAATATGTCAGTCTATCCCTTTGGGATAGTTCTTGGAATTTGGGCAGCCTCTTTCTGAGTTGCATAGTGCTTTAAATCAAGACAGGGAGCCAGTTGATTAGATTGCCTTGTCTCATGGCACTCAACAGTCCTTGTCTGTTGCCCAGTTCTTTCATTATCCACTCAAGGATTTGGGAGGCTCGCCAGAGACCTAGCCATGAGAGCCTGAGCAGTCAGGCAATTCAGGGACCTCCCACCTATCTCTTGCAAAGAGGTCTGAGCACTGTCCCTGACACCTGAAAATGGATAAAACCAAATTGTTAAGGTCTCAAGGTTTCTGTTAAGGCAGGGATTCTTAACTTAGGGTTTGTGGACCTCAAAGAGATTTGTGGAAAGCTTCCAGTGTGTCCTAAATTTAGAAAACAAACAAACATATTTGAACATAGTTTGTTTCCTTTATAATCCTATTTATTCTATTTTAGGCTGTTAAAACATTATCCTGAGAAGGGGTCCATAGGCTTTACCAGACTGCTAATTGGAACCACAATACACATTAGAAAGGTGTATACTCTTGCGTTATAGAAAGTAGTTTTTATAGTGCTGCACTAGTATATTTAAAATATTAACAGTGTCATATCTGATGAGAAATAAATTCTATTAAAGCATTTGAGGCAATACCAAAAAGAGTCTTTAGATCTAATGAATATTAGCAATCTGGAAGCAGTAATAACATACAAGATATTTTTATGTAAATATGTTTTTTTAAGAATATAAAATATGTTAGTGCCAAGAAAAAAGAACAAATAAGGTTCACCCACCTAAATCTTTAAGAGATAATGGGATGTGGGTTGAGAGTTTCATGGAGTCTTACTTAGACAATATTACTTTGTTGACTAAATGAGGGTTAGTATAATATTTGGAATTCATCCAATAAACTTGTTGCTTTACCTGTAGAGCTTTATCAAAAGCATTATATTGTCACTGGAAGTTTTGCAGATGAAATGCTCCATTGTGGCATCACAGAAATGTGTGTGGTGGCCTAGAGGCTAAAATGAGCTGTTTAAGTACATAGAGGTACTAATGTACACAGTTAGCAGGACTCATGCTTTTGGTTTTATTTCATTGAGAATGGAAACATTGATCCATCCATTGTTTCTCATCTAATCATAGGATCAGAGGCTGAATGAATGAATGAAAAATAATTTATAATACTAGCAATTTATAGTAAAGTAATTTAAGATTTGCAACAAATTTTACATATATTACCTCATTTTATTCTCACAAAAACTCATTGAGGTAGGTGTTATTATTAAGCATTTACCATTTGTCAACGACTCTGCTGAGTGTTGGGGAAAAAATTTTTAAAAGCAAACAGAGTTCCTTAGTACATTCTAATGGGGGAAGACAATGCACATCCAAAAGAGGTGGTCAGAAGAGTACTTTAGTCTGAAAAGTAATATGAATAGAGGAATGGCGACAGAAATTGTTCCGCCTCATCTAGGAACTATGGCAGAGTTGACGTGATTGTAGTTCATGACTGCAGAGCTAGAGAAGTAAAGGAAAAGGGTAGAAGATGCTTGTAGAGGTTAAAGAAGAGAGTGGGAGAGGAGTCAAGCAAAGCTTTACTGAAATAGTGGTATTCTGGAAGAGGCAATCAGCAGTTAGTACACTGGGGCCTCAACACTCAAGTTTCTCCAGAGCATGGTGTCTGGTGTGGGAAACAAGTTAGCTGTTCAAGTTTTGTAACAAATGATCAGAGAGAACTTTGGGATGGGAAGTATGGTGAGGGCTTTTCTGAAAGAATGGTCTAAGAAAGGCAGTCACCAAGAATAGCAGATTTCAAGGATATAAGTACTTGGAAAGCATGGCCTATCCCATTGTTAAGGCCTTTCTTGAGGCTGTTGAGGAAATGACCAGAGAGATCTAGACTTGCAAGGGCGTCAGAGACCAGCTAGATTGTTTTTTGTTTTTTTTGTTTTTTGTTTTGTTTTGTTTTGTTTTGTGTGTGTGTGTGTGTGTGTGTGTGTGTAAGGATACATGGCTAAGAGACGAATTCTAGAAGTAGGTTTGCAGAAGTCAGTGATCACTGAATCTATTAAAATGAGCTGACCCTTAAGGGAAAAGAACTCATGACCTTGACCTCATAATTAGATTTCTTTTGAAAAATATGAAGAAAAATACTGGTTCATTATGTGACATAAATCAATTATACTTGAGAATATACTTCATAGAATATAAGTGAGAGCAGAAAGAAATTAGATGAGTCAAGCAAGAATTTGAATAAAAATTGTTATTTCAACTTATTGCCCTGAAAGAACTCCACAAAAGTACTTTAATGCAGTGAAAAGAAAAAGGGATTGGAAAAAAAGGGCTTGGGTTCACATCTTGACTTTGTCACTTAGCAGTTTTATGACCTTAAAAAAAGTATTTTAAGCTAAGTGTTAGCTTCCTCATATGTACAATGAACATAATTCTCTTTGCCCCATGTACCTTAGGATGAAAGGAGGATCAAATGCAAAGGTGTTTTCTGAACCCAAATGTACCATACAAATATGATTCTTGCCAAAAATGATTTTTTTCCTCTCAGATGCACCACTGGGTTTCAGTAGAAAGAATATTGAAATGGGATTCAGAAGAAGTTATTTCTAGTCCTAGACCACCACTAAATAGCATTGTAATGGGAGTAAATCATTTCACTTCTTTGACACCCATCGGCAAAATGAAGGAACTGGATAAAATGATCTATTGTCTTGAAGCAACTGAATAGCTCTGTGGATACAGGAAGTCAGGAAGATCTATGTTCAAAAATAGCCTCAGACACGTGCGGTATAATGCTGGGCAAGTCATTTAACCTCTGTTTGATTCTGTTTCCTCAACTGCAAAACGAGGGTGATAAGAGCACCTAATTCACAAGGCTGTTGTAAGAACCAAGTGAGATAATATCTATAGAATGTATAGCAACATTGACTGAAACATAGCACTCAATAAATGTTTGTTTTTTTTTCCTTCCTCATTTCCCTTCTGCTTTCAATTCTAAGTTAATGTAATTCCTATGAATCTATCCTCTCAGTAAACAAAAGATGAGACAACAAGAGATATCTGGTGAAAATTTGAGGACACTGAAGAAAGTATGTGTAAACTGAGATCTTTTGTGTTTTTTTGTATGACACAGAGGAAATCTTCCACTTCAAATTTGGGAAATTTTCTTATTAAATTTTGTGTTGATGCAATAACCAAGAACAATCATCCCTCCATAGTACTTTCACTTTAAACAGCAACAACAACAAAACTTTGGCAAAGCAACTGATGCAGCAATATAATTAATAGCAAGTGTGACTTTCTAATTATAGGTTAGCAGACAGGAAGGAAATATATTTTAGTATCAGTCATTTGAAACAAATGTAAACACCTTAAAGACAGTTATTGTTTTGTTCTATCTTTATATCTTCAGTGCCTAGCACAATGTTTGATACATAGTATTGATGAAAGCTTGTGTATTGATTGTAAAAAATCTTGATTATTATGTTTGAGTTGAATTGTTTTCAAGGAGTATGATCTTTGTATATATTACTGTAGTCAATGCATGCATTGTTCTTTGACATCTGTGTTCTGTACTGTGCATCACAGCAGATAAACCATTCCATGTTTCTCTGAATTATTTTATTATATTACAGTTATTCTCTCATAATTGGCATAAATTTTCTTTTTGGATTTTTTTTGGCTATTTCAAATAATGATTCATTGAGTATTTTGGCTCTGTGTATTTGTGTGTGTTTTATTAAGTGTGTTAGGTGCTGTATAAAAACACTGTTCCTGGGTCTTTTGAATAATCCAAAATGGACAAGATTATGAAAGTTTTTAAAATTCACATATAGAAGCACAGGTTTCCCCACATATACGAATGTTTGCAATTCCCTGGAAGAGGCAGAAGAGCATCAGGACCTAGAAATATTATATATTAATGGGTCCATTGGACCAAATGACTCACTGGAAATAGCTTTAATAATTAACTCTCACAAATCAACGTTAAGAACAACTAAAAGAAATTGTAAGAAAGCACATTGAACCCATAACTTATAACAATGAAGGTAAATGGTCACTTTTGGTAATCACTGTTATGAATTCTAATATTTTTTAAGAGCTGTCTTTTATATAAATGTAAAAAAGAAGGAGAAGACCTAATGTAAGTCCCCCAAATAGAGGAATGGTTAAGCAAATTGTAGCACATTCATGTGATGGAATATTGTACAGATAAGGAAAAGACATTTTTTGAAAAAAGCAAAGGAAACCAGAAGTACCAGGAGAAAGAAATATACATTAATTCTAATCATGCAAGATGAAAATTCAATTGAAATGGACAATTCTGATGAGTATTTTATGTAGAGCAACTAAAAATTGTTATGATGCCTTTTATGCATTAAAATTCATTCATTTAAATGCAAATAGTCACCAAGCAAGTTAAGTTGGTTGTTTTGATATTCAGTGTTGAGTTTTTAATAAAGCATTCAATTTTCGAGAGCAATTAATGCAGGAGGTGAAGGGAGATGGTTTGATGGAGGTTAAATGAGAGGATGTGACAGACCTATAGATTTCATCTTAGCATAAAATAAGGCAAGGGAAAAGAGACATCATGGTACAGAAGGAAGAGCACAGAATATAGATTCAGATGATATAGGTTCAAATCCTGATTCTACTATTTAATCAATCAATCAATAAACATTTATTAAACACTTACATTGTGCCAGGCACTGTGCAAAATTCTGGAGTTACAAAAAGAAACAATGGACAGTCTCTATCTTCAAGGAGTTTACAGTCTAGTGGGAGAGACAACATGCTAAGAAAAAATACAAAGTCAGCTATATAAAGGAAAAATAGGAAATTAGCAGGTTAAAGCCCTAGAATTAAGAAGGGTTAGGCCAGCTAGGTGACTCTATGGGTAAACCACTGACCCTAGAGTCAGAAAGACTTGAGTTCAAATCTAGCCTCAGACACTTACTAGCTAAGTGACCCTAGGGCAAGTCACTTAACCCCAATTTCCTTAGGGGGGAAAAAGAGGAGTTGGAGAAGGCTTCCAGTAAAAGATAGAATTTTAACTGGGACTGAAAGAAAGCTAAGAAGATGAATAGTAAGAGTAAAGAAAGGAAAACATTCCAGGAATGGAGACCAGGCATAGAAGATACTGGGAGCAGAAGATGAAGTGTCTTGTTCATGGAACAGCTAGGAAGTCAGTGTCATGCTCCTTGTGTGATCTTGGACAATTCACATAACATAGCTTGACCTTAGTTTCATCAAATGTCAAGTGAGAGTTTGGGATTATATGAATTCAAGGTCCCTTCCAATTTTCAATCTCTGATCTCATGATTGTAAGTCTTATTAAAGCCAATAGTACAAGCAGTGAAGGAGAGAAGACATAGGAATGGGGACAGAGTAGATAAGAACTGCTTATAGATATACCCATATCTTAGTAGATAGACTAAAGCTCTCTCAATTGGAGATAATAACCCACATATAGAAACTATAGCTATATCCTACCTACCATGTTTCCCCAATAATAAGACCTATCCCGAAAATAAGCCCTCCCCTTACTGTGTAAGATTCCTCTAAAATAAGCCCTCCCCTGAAAATAAGCCCTATTGAGATTGCTACTGTCGTGAAGGTGATCCCCTGCACTACACGCTACATTACGGTACCCTCTGTATGCACCGTCCCCCCCCCCTTCCCGGTGAAACGCACACCACTCTCCGAGCTGCATCCAATCAGAGCTGCAGCAGTGAGCGCGTCATCCTGTTCTTCCCCAGTGATTTGCTTGCTGGCGCCATTGAGAGCAGTGCCGCAGAGGAGAGCTGAGGCAGGACAACATAAGCCCTCCCCTGAAAATAAGCCCTCTGGTGTTTTTCTTTCCAAAAAAAATAATAAGACAGTGTCTTATTATCAGGGAAACATGGTACCTTTTCCAATTCCTATCATATCATATCATATCAGTTTCATATCCCCTTCCTACATAATATCTCATTTAAGGAAGTAAAATAACAACACATGATGAGCTGCTCTAGCTTCATTGAAGAAGAACACAAAAGTACTTTGATCCTGAGTAAGTTGAGTTCACTTTTGTTCTTACAAGACTAAAAGGATCCCCACTAAGTCAAGAGGAAAGGGAATGGTAGTAGGAGTGACCAGACTCATTGAAAACCATTAGTTTCATTTACAATCATGTTTTTTTTAATTGTACTATGCTATAGAAATGTTCATTTTATTTCATAAATTAAAAATTAAATTAAATTTAAAAACGAAAAGAAAACCATTATGTTTCAGTAATCTTGGAACTGAATGGTGTCATACGCTTATTTTATTTGTTTTGTTTTGTTTTGCAGTGGCTCTTCCTATCTAGGTGAGGCTAGATGGGCAGGAGCCTCTTTTGTTGACCCCACTGTTAATTTGTTGAAATCTTTGACCTGCTCTCCGTCTCAACTGGCCCTTTATGTACCCTGGTGGCGTCCTGCTCCTGGGTCTCCTAATATTTGTGTTAGACTTAGTGAAGATACCAGACATTCTCTAGCTCTAAACTCCCACTCAAGTGATCCAACAGCCTTAGCAGCAAGGATTATAGGCATGTGCATACACTCAACTGGTCCTATAATCTTTTACTTGTACTTTCTGAATTAGCAAATAATTAAGAGAAGTTAGAAGTAGCATGATGTTGTTGGTGAAAAAAAAAAAGTTATAGAATCAAAGAGACCTGAATTCAAGTTCTGCCCTGACATATAATTATTTGGATGATCTTGAGAAAATCACTTAATGAAAAAAAAAAAAACCAACAGATATTTATTAAGCACCTACTATGTACCAGGTACTGTACTAAGTACTTTATGAATATCATTTCATTTTATCTTTACAACCACTCTGGTAGGTAAATGTCACTATTATCTTTGCTTTATAGATGAGAAAACTAACACAGTATAACAATAAAGGAATTTGAAGATCTTCCCTGCCCCTTAATGGGCCTCAAGTGGAACCCAAAAGGAGGAACTTGATTGGGGGGAGGCTTGTTTTTCAGTAAGGCCCACACCTTTTGTTACTTTGTAATTAGGCAGTGGGTCCCAAGGATGGTGATGTACTCTGACCCTGAAGAAGGGTATATATACTCTGAGGTGAGGTTTTGCTTTGGGGCTCACTTATGGGAAGAGTTATGTGATTTGGCCAGATGGGAATCTAGGTAGCCATTGAGCCCCCCAGCTTTGAAAACCCATATGTTGGTGCTTCTCTCACTGGTAACTATGTATGTATTTAATGGTCAGATAGCTAAAAGCCCTGTCTGTTGGTCTGTTGAAGTGTGTCATTTTCTCTGTCTGTATTTTTTGTCTGCTTGTGGTTTTTGTTTGTATTTTATGACATGCAGAATGCTGACTCTTTTCCCTGAACTGAGTGAAATATATATAAAGATTGTTGACTCCTTTAAAGTTAAATTCCTTTAATAAAGTAGATTAAAGAACCTGTACTAGCAGCCATAGAAGATATGCTATGGTGGTTACTGTTACAGGCAGAGATTAAGTGACTTGCCCAAGATTGCATAACTAATTACTATCCAACTGAACTTATGTCTTTCTGACTCCAAGCCCATTGTTCTATCCACTGTTTCACCTAGTTGCCCCTAGGGACTCAAAGAACTTTTTAAGACAGTTTTTTATCTTTTGGGTGGGGTCTTGGACCCCTTAGGCAGTCTGTGGAAAACTATGGACTGCTTTTGAAAATAGTATTTTTTTAGATTTTTTTTCTGCTTTTTTTTGGAGGGGGAAGGTAGGGCAATTGGGGTTAAGTGACTTGCTCAAGGTCACTTGGCTGGTTTTGTGTTAAGTATCTGAGGCAGGATTTGAACTCAGGTCCTCCTGACTCCAGGGCCAGTGCTCTATTCACTGCACCACCTAGCCTCCCCCAAAATAATATTTTAAACATAAAAAATAAAAGATATAAAATTACAAAGGAAATAAATTATATTGAAATTCTGATATATGCATATATGATATACTTATATATAAATACATATGCAAATATCCATATACATACATATTGACACATATACACAAAATGTATATGTATATTAATATATGCATGTAGGTGTATATCTTTATAAAACACACACAAACACATACACACAGAGGTTAAATAACCCTGCTTTAAAACTGCAAATTGTTGCAGAACAGCTACCAATCTGCCTTAGTAAAGGGAGTTTCCCTCACTTGGAATTCCCTGTATCACTGAAATCACAGGTCTGCCTGTGCCCAAATTAAACAAAGAGAAGCTAGCAGAAAAAAAGCAAGAAGAAGAAGGTAAGCAATAGCCCAGAAGACAAAGCAGCCGATATGAGATGCCCATCCAGCAACTGACATCAAACAGGCAGCTCTTTGACGGTGATTACATCTTCTGAGCCTTCTATTTTAGTTTCCCTAAGTACCTTCAAATTAACAGCATGAGAAAAGGAAAGGGATTAGGTGTAGTAGAAAACAGCTAGACCATGAGGAATTGCTGAGCACAAAGGAGAAATGATTTAAGTTAGATATCTGCAAAGAGCTTTTCTTAGTCACTGTAATGGCGTTCCCAGGGCCAGAAGTTTTTGCCTTTGAATCCTTGTTTCTTTGATCTCCTGTGGTCTTTTTCTTGGATAGATTCAAACATGAATCTACCATACACTGTGGTTACTGCATTTAGTATATCTATCTATCTATCTATCTATCTATCTATCTATCTATCTATCTATCTATCTATCT
>NW_027186492.1:20514929-20529526 GCF_028583685.1 Petaurus breviceps papuanus
TCTATCTATCATCTATATCAGAATAGTTTAGAATCATAGAAATCATATTAGCAAAAGTAAAAATAGTTTTTTTTTCCCTTTTCCATATATTTTTTTAAAATTCTGTCTGTGGATTTGGATTTTAGTCTCAGACATCTAATTGACTTCCTAAATATCCTTGGGTAAAGGCGGCAAGCATGAAGAGAGCTGTGGAAATTCATAGCACTTTCCAGCGACTGAACAATCCCTTTCTTTTTTGCTTAGCAGTGGCATTACATGGTAGTGGTTATAAATGGTTTTGTCTTAATTGTAAAAAAGACGGCCCTCCCTCTGTTTTGAGACCTGACTATTGAGGAGGTGTCATCCAGTGACAGTGGCATGAAAGATTACAGACAACTTCTTGTCAATATTATTCTTTGAGGCACAGAAATGGGGGAGGGGGAACAGATATGTGTATCACAGGAAGATCCTATTAGCTATTTATTTTATGCCTCTGAGGCAGCACCTTGCAATCCAATAACACACTATGGAATTAGGCAAGGGGGTTGATTTTTGTCATTCATTGGTGTCATGATATAATTTTGCCTTTCATTATTTCATCTGGAAGTGGCATTTAGGCATTCATTAGTGATTAATCTAGCCTTCCATTGCACAGAGAAGATACTCAGTATTTAAGAAAAACACTCAGTTAAGATTGGCACTTCTCCTCCCCTTCCAATTTTTCTCAAAAAAAGAAAAAGCTAGTGGAGAATTTTATTAAGAAAAGTGTATTTCATGTAAATTCATCACCAAAGCATCCCATCCAATGATTCTAAAACACAGCCCTCTCCCAGAGAGCTTCATTTCACTATCGAAAGGGAACAGTGCCTATAAGGTACTAGAAGAAGATTCTTACCATTTTTCACCCATGTCACTCCCTTTTATGCTTTGTATATGATGGCAACCATCTTGCTTGGTGCCTTGGTGCTGATTTTCACCTGCTTTTTGTCATTCAGGTGCTAAATGAGGAGAATGAATATGTATTATTCTTTCAAAAGTACATTAGAATGACCCAGCCTGGCATATTTCATTACACATCCCACCAGACCCTGATTATTTTGTGAAGTTGGCATTCAAGTTACATGAGTTGGCTTTTGATAGCTTTTGCCAGCTTCCTCTGAGCATATGATTAATCAGTACAATAAAATGAGAAATGCAGGATTGATGCATGGATGAGGATTTTAAAACTTTTATTCCTTTATCAGTCATTTGAGACAGTTTTAGTGGCTCATTACTGGAAAGTATTTTAGGAACTTTGTTTCTTCCTTGAACACTGAATAATGTTGCGGAGACTCTCTGGGGAGCATTGGGCCTTTTGATTTTAATAACATTTCTTTCAATCTTAGAATGTAGTATTTTTGTCTTTACAAGAACTGCAGATGCATTTAGATTAAAGATAACATCTTAGAGAGAGTGAAGTCCTGGCTAATTAATAATTAGGAATCTAGCACACACACTAACATTATTTTCAATCTGAGACCAAACTCTAATTTCAGCTCCTCATCATTGCTCCCCAAACCTGATATTTGCTTGGAATGGGAGAAACATTAGAACAACACGGACACTACCAACCCCCCCCACCCCCACCATGACTGAATCATAGTTTAAGAGCTGGTGTCAATTATAGCAGCCATTTGCTCCAACTCCTGCATTTAATTGATGGGGAAACTGAAACCCAGTGCGGTTAAATGACTTCACTAAGGAGACACAGGTAATGAGTATCAGAGATAAGATTTGAAACCAAGTCATTTGACTGCAAAACCAGCACTTATTTTCTGATGTCATTGAATGCATTCTCACTACATCAAGTCCCTCTGTACTTGCTGGGGAGGCAGAATCATCCTTAACACATAATTCTCAGTCTTAACACAGAATGATCCCTCCTCTCTCCCTCCTCTCTTTCACATGGACTGATTTTTCCTATCCCAACCTCTCTACTACTTCTTCCTTTATAATATTTCTTACACCCAGGGGCTACTATCCCACCCTCTTCCCTTCAGCACCAAGCCTTTAATATCAGCCTCATAATATTTCTTAAATAAGCCTGAATCAAAACTGGCTGTGGAGAACAGCTGGGTCCCTGCAGTCTTGGGGACTTAGCTCTCTGTTCTTTACTAGGCTTTAACAGGTCCCCTTTGGAACAGAGAACAGGGTGGAATAGGAGGAATATCTTAGAACAACTTTCTGCCATCTATAACAGCTCATCCAAAAAGTATTAGAGGTGCAGACAAAGGGGGTTATCAAAATCAAATAGTCTATAATAGATTATTATATCTGCTATTTCTATAGATCTTCATTGTTAACAATGCTGTTGACATGTGATCCTCCCATCTCTGAGGTGAGTAATACTGTTATTATTAGGAAAGCAAAGCTAGGTGGCAAAGTAGATAGAGTGCCTGGAGTCAGGAAGATACCTCCTCCTGAATTCAAATCTGGCCTCAGGTACTTTGAAGCTATGTGACCCTGAGTAAGTCACTTAATGCCATTTTGCCTCAGGTTCTTCACTTGTAATATTAGCTGGAGAAGGAAATGGAAAACCAGTCCTGTATCTGCACAGAAAACCCCAAATAGGGTCAAAAAGAGACAGACATGACTGAAAAATGAATGGTGAAGCTTATTGAGATGAATTCATCTGTGCACAGTAATAAAACTCGTAAAGCTAGAGTAGGGACTTAAATTCAAATCTTCTGGTTCCAAATCCAATGACTAAACATGGGTGCCTTCTAATATATTGCACATGAAGTAGAATGGGGAGGTAGAGTAGGATGTGTAGGATTGTATTTCTTTTATGTGGGGCCCTAAGTAAGCACTTCCTTTCAGAAAGCATCAACAAAGCACAAAACTGGATGTTCAAAGCTTATTCTCAGAATTGCAGGCTTGTCTTAGACAATGTTTTACAAATAAAGCATGTCCAATGATTTAGTAGTATGGATATTTTGATTTACACATTTAAAAGTAAATGTCTGTATTTATATGCAGTTGTTCTTTTTTCCCTAAAAAATTTAGCTATGAAAAGTACAAAAGTACACAAAGTACAAAAATTACAATATGATGAAACAAGGAAACATTCATGAAAAATGACCTAAGCATATGCTGCTGAAAATAACCATACTATGCAAATGGTGGTGGGGAAAAGGAGAACAAGGTGCATTTAATACGTTGGAGAGATTTAAAACTGGTTCGAAGATTGCCTGGGAGACAGCTTGGCATGGTAGATAGGAAGCTGCATTGGAAGTCAAGAAATCCTAGCTAGGTTCAAGTCTCTCCTTTGACACATATTGATTGCATGACCCTTAGAAAGTCACTGAACCTCTCTCAGTGCGTTGGGCAACTCTCTAAGACTATAAATTGTAAAGAACATAGGGGGCACATTGGATAGAGTGCAGGGCTATGAGTCAGGAAATCCTGAATTCAAATCCTGTCTCAGATACTTACTAGCTGTGTGACCCTGGGAAAGTCACTTAACCTTGTTGGCCTCAGTTTCCTCATCTATAAAATAAGTTGGAGAAGAAAATGGCAACCCACTCCAGTATTTTTTCCAAGATAAATCCCAAATGGAACCATGAAGACTCAGCTACGACTGAACAAAATGCTAACTTGCAATGAAGTAGAGGGCGTTTCCTCTCCTGGAAGTGTCCCAAGCTAAGGAAATCATAGAACTAATCCATATCCCAGTTCCTATCAAAGATTTAGAACTAGAAGGAAATTTAGTTGTCATATGGTTCAACCCCTTCATTTTCACAGAAGAGGAAACTGAGACCAAAAGAAACAACTAGTTCAAGGTCACATAGCAAATAGCTGATATTGATGGCAGACCTAGAATTTGACCCTGTGTTTTCTGATTCAGAATTCAGGGCCCTTTTCTCTATATTACCCTGCTTTCTTGATCCTGACTTATACCCCTATGCCTCAAATATGACTGTTTTTTGGGCCAGAAGGACTTCCACCCTGTTTTGTTATCTGTCACATAGAGAAGCAACTCAGAGGGGTAGGAAGTAGAATGAAACCTGGAAATGAAGAAGCACAATAAAAATAGTTCACTGTGATTGAGTAGATTAAAAACAAAAACAAAAAACCTGGATCTGTAGCTCTGCTTTCCGCCAATGTATTACTTCTGTATGTGCTGCCCCTATCTGCTTTCTGAATGTCAGTTGAATTTAGACAGTGAGCACCTCATTGACAAAGGCCGTAACGACCCCCCTATCTAGTCCAGTGTAATAAGTAACATGAAATCGATCAACAATCCCCACCACAGCCCATCCACAACGGGAGGCATCCAGCATAAGCAGATCACCTCTCCTCCATGCTTTGAGCCCTTCGGTAGGAAGCGGCTGCAGACACGTCTGATTTCTTATTTCTCTCATTCACAAAGAATAATAAATGGAGGTGCCTTAAATTTATACACAGTGTTCAAAACAGGAGCTAGGAGGACCCACTGATAAGAGGAGCCTGACTTTTCCAAAAGCAAATACAGAGACTTTCAGAAACAGTCATGAAACAAAAGTCTGAACTGCTTTGCTCAGTTAAATAGTTACATTTTGAAAGAGGCAACCACAACCAGAAAGACATTTATTTTTTTTCTTTTTTATCTGTAGGGAAAAGCTGTCTGATACCAACTATTCTCAGCTGTCTGAGCTTTTCAGCTCATTTTATGAATCCATACACTAAGACGGCAGAGAATACAGTTGAATAAATGTGTCCAGGGGAGAAATAAGTGCATTGGGGAATTGAATGGAGATGATAAGAATCTCTCTCACACTTCTTCATTGAAATAATTAAATATGAAGTGGAGTGGAGAGTAGCAGATGAATTCTAATAGTAATTGAATTGGCACTTAGGAGTTACCTTATCTTCATTGCCACAATTGGAAATCCCCCACAGTGTTTCCTATCATCCACATAATATTAATTATGACTCCCTTCCACTGGCTCATCTGGGAGTGGGGTAGTTAATATGTACGATGCAATGGCCAGCTACCCTTTTGGGGCTCAGAACTCATATGCTCCCTCATAAACAATGGCATCCATCTTGAAAGAGAATGAGCAGCCGCCAACCTGTGTACCAAATGCCACATGGGATTCTCACTTCCCATCAAATCCAAAAAGCGAGGATTTCATGCCACATAATTCAGATTGATGGTCCTACTTTCTCTTCTACAAAGAAAATCTTACAGCTGAATCCTCATCTACCCTGTTCATCTTCCAAGGAACCTGACAGAACACAAGTAATTTTATTTCTGACTAGACCCCATGTACTTTTGTATTTATTATATATCCTGTTTGATAGAGGTTTCTGTTTAAATAAGTTTTTCTATCATATTCTCAGTTTTGTTTTCTCTTCCAAATGTAAAAATCCTTCCAGAGTTCCTGGGGTGCAGATGTACATTTCAGCAACATGGTAGCATGATATGAAGTTAGGTGTTAGAATAACTTCAAGGAAGGAAGGAACATGAGGAATCAACATACCAGGAGTTTTGGTAGAGTTTTTGCATTTAGTAGACATCAAATAGAGAAGCGTTTCAGTTATCTTCAGTCCCTAAAAAAAATGATCTTTTTCCACAAGAGCAGAATTGAATTCTTCTCAATAGAAACCTTTGAATCATAGTTTAGGATGGCATGGGTAGGTCAAGGCTAGCCAGAAGCACAGCAGAGAGGTTCTAACCATTTGTGACCATCATCCTGACAGACTTAATAAAGTGTTTTAATTGCATAAAAGCAAAATATTTTAGTGGTGGTGTTTTGTTTGTTTAAATTCATCAGGAGCAGCCAGGTGTTCTGGGCCATGAGGACTTAAATTCAAATCCGACCTCAGATACTTACAAGCTGGGTGATCCCAGGCAATTCACTTAACCTCTGCCTCAATTTCCTGATTTGTAAAATTGAGATAATAATAGCACCTGCCTTGCAGGGTTGTTATAAGGTGATACTTGAGATAAAAATGTAAACACTTGGCACAATACCTGGCACATAGTAAGCACTATATTGATTTCAGCTGGTATTATTATCAGACTTGGTAAGCATTCTGCTACACTTAGAAGTGATTCTTGATTATATTCAGATGAAGGATCATAGTGGCCTATCCTAGGACTAAATGATGAGGTATTCCCTTAAAGAAAAAAGGGACAAACTAGAGATTTTTAAGAAAAGAAAGTAACCTCTTTTATGAAAGAACAAATCTCTCTTTTCCCAAAGAGGTAGAGTAGGTGAACTGAGGGGTAAAAACAGCAACAATAACAAACAATCTTGAGCTCAAAATATTTCTCCCACTGACTTGCTTCACTGACATTTCCATTCAATCCAAATACTCATTCCTTTGGGTTACAATATTGAAAGGTCCTATAAAAATGGAAGCATTAGGAAGAAGATGACATAGATTTCATTCACTGGGGATTTTTGTATATTTGTTTAGGTCACGAGCTTAATCACTTATTTAGTAAAGATATAAGCAATGGAAACCCAAGACAGACAAAATACTGTGGAAGGAAAGGGACCAGGAAAGGACTTGAAAATCGGTTAGGAGAGCAACATGCATGTAGTGAGTCCTGGTAAGTTGAGGCAATATGAAAATGTCAGTCCCAATGTGGATAGTGTGGTACAGAAAGGGAAGTTATTGAAGACAAGCTAACTGGGGCATAGTAAGCTCTAATAATTACTTGTTTGTGATTGATTTATAATTTACCTTAAATAATCATTGCTCGCAGCGGCTGTATCTCCAAGACTCCTTTCCATCTTGATATGCTATCCCACATATGGTTATATTTCTCACAACCCTTCTCCTACCCTATCACTCTTTGGTTCTTTTCAAAGTCAAGAAGTCCATCTGTATATGGCATGTTCTATCAAAGAATTGATTTTCATCCATCATATGACCCTGGAAACCTTTTTTTCCTCCTTATCTAAACTTTTGTTGATGTCTTTCTGTTTTTTATACCATTGTCACTTATTGTTATACCCCACTCCTCAGTGAATCCTCCCTTGGACCAAGAAAAGGAGAACACATCTAACACTGTGTGCAGCGTTTGAACTCCTATTTCCCCATCTCATTATCAAGAGTAAAGAAATTAATTTAATCATCTGTTCTTAGGGACTTATATTGGGGACTTTATTTTCTAAATTTATATGCCAAAATGCAAGATGAACTTGATGTTTTCTCTATGTTATTTATCGAAAAAAGAAATACTATCATATGTTAAATTGATTTGATCTCTGTAGACAGCCAAACCAGACGATTCAAGCTAAAGTTTCAATTTAAAGTATTTAATACACTTCCATTTCAAATCTGTTTTTCTCAGGATCCCTCTTCTCTTTAAATCTGCCTCCTCCAATGTGATTGATTCCCTGTGGCTGAGCAACCATTCTATCACTCTTCCCAGGAGTTGAAAAAACTGTCTCAAATTAGAAGACTGGGTCTCAAATATCTAGTTGATTATGTGCACCAAATCAAGTTAATCCATTGACTGCTAAATTTACAATTCATCCAATACTGTGTAGACATAGCCACAGTCATGCAGAATTTTGTCCAGAACACTTAATGACCAAAATATCACTGAAGATGGGTACAAATGAGGATTTTGTCCTGTACCTATGATGGCTCTTAATAGTATGATTAACTGACAGCAATACTTTGTAAATGGCATCACATTGGGAAAATCCTCACAATACTAAAAAGAAAAAAAAATAAGAATGGAAAAATGAATTAAATCCCACAAGTGAGAAGGAAAAAAAAATAGTATGGAAAAGAGCTTAAATTCTAGTGCAGGAAAAGCAGCTTAGTGAAAATTGAAATAGCAAGTAATAAAACTAATTCAGGCAGGATATTAATCTTGTGTAAAAAAGATAAAAGCATGTTAAAGCCTGATTGTAAAATATTAATGTGCTAAACCATCATAAAACTTAACATATGCCCTTTAGTGATAGTATTGTTAATGATGATAAAAACTTATTTGCAAATGCCTCTTTTATGAAGTCTGGAAACAGAAAATCTGAAAGGCAAACTCTGGTGTGGACTTCAACTGTGCAAAAGAGAGTAACCAGGGTGGGTGCTGTGGGGTTGAGGGCCACTGAGCTATACTCCCTCATAGCTATATGACCAGAGTAAGAAAAAGTACTACCCAAAGGAGATTTCCATCAATTTTGCTGATAAGGATGCTGTTCCTCCATGGCCTTAGGCTTGTTAAAGACTCTTTCATATACTATTTTTCAGTGCTTTGGGGACTTAGTTCAATTTTTTTTTATCCTGATTTTTTTTTCTCATAGTAACGTAAGGGTTAGCTGACTTTTTCTCTACTTTATACAGTGGTAGAACTAGAAAGGCCTTACAAGTTCTTATAGCCCACCCATTATTTGATCAAGTGTCCCATCTGTAACATTCCCCAAAATGACCATGAAGCCTTCAACTATTTAATTCCAAGGAAGACCCTGAGACTTCCCATTCTATCTATTTTTAAAAAGATGATTTCTTACATGGAACTCAAATCACCATTTCTGCACTGTTTTGCCAATAACTCTTTATTGTGGAGACCAAGAACGATTTATTTAACTCTTCTTTCACCCACCAGGCTTTTCAAACCCTTGAAGATAACTATAATTTCCCTCCTAAATTGTTCTCCAGAGTCACTATTGTGAATTCTTTCAACTCTGATCCCCATATGGAATGCTCTTCAGTCTCTTTGATTCCCTGGATGGTCTATCAAAATACAGTCTAATTTGTTAAAAGGAATAGGGACTATATCTATGATTTCATTGACATAAAGAATGTCACGTGAGAAAACTTCCTTTACAAATGAAGGTTGGAAGGCTCTTTCCAACTAGAACTCATAGAAGCTAGGTATCTTATGTGTCAAAGGCAGAACTTGAACCAAGGTCTTTCTGGCTCCTTTCCAAAATGTGAGAGTCTAAATTGTACATAATAACTAAGATGTAAATGATCAGGCAGAATACAGTGTGATAGTTATTTCCCTCTTTCTGAACCTATATGTCAATTATAACCTACAATTAATTTATTCTTTTTTCACTGTCTTCTATGCCCTCTTCTTTATTTTGCCCTTCCCTCACCTACCCAAAGTGCTACTTTACTAATTCAAATTGTAGATTTGAGGTATAATACATAAGGAATGATGCACCAGAAGAGATTTCATGGGAAAGTTAATTCATCATATAAGAATAACACAGGATTTGCAGTTACCTTGTAATGGTAAAGATGCAATATTGAATGACTATGTGCTTTGTATTTTGTTAACAAGCAAATATAAAGGACGACAGGAAAGAAATTGTTTACTACCACAGCCATGTTATCAGAAATGTCCTCTTCTGATAAATCATTTGTAGCCTTTGGTATAAGGCCTATCTACTATCCAGTAATGGTTAAAATAATGAGAATTGTTCTTTCCTCATAACCTTTGACCAAGCTTCTTGTAGGTGAGAAAGAGGAGTGGGTTCTGGCTGACAAGGAAGTATTGTGGCTCATTAAGTTAGTGATAGAGAAGTCACAGATTTATGTTTTAAATGGTGTTAATACACCTCGAGGACTCATATAGTAACTATAAAAAGAAAGCTTTTCTTAATGGATGAGAAAACTAATCCAGTTGAATTCAACAAATGTATACCTACTATGTGTCAGGTAATTATAATGCAATTGGGATATATACATAAAAGGAAAGCAACTCTTTCCCTCCATAATCTTCTACTGAGGGACAATGGCATGTTCAGAAGTAGGGACGGAACTGCCTTTTATTCCACTACTATGTAATGATATAAGTCTGATCATGATACTCTTTCTCAATAAGCTTTAGTGGCTTCCTATTTTCTCTTGTTTAGAAATAGAGTCCATTCACAATCTTGTTTCAAACTATATTTCTAGATTGATTCCACACATTCGTGTATATGTACACATGTGATATATGTATATATATAAATGTATACGTAATTTGGAGGCAGCTAGGTAATACGGTAGATAGAATGCCAGACCTAGAGTCAGGAATCCTCATCTCTGTGTGTTCAGATCTGACCTCACATGCTTACTAGCTGTGTGATCGTGGGGCAAGTTACTTAACCCTGTTTGTCTCATTTTCCTCAACTGTAAAATGAACTGGAGCAGGACATGTCAAGCTACCCCAATATCTTTGCCAAGAAAACCCCTAATGGGATCACAAAGAGTTGACCATGACTGAAAAATGAGTAAAAAATAAATTTATCCCATTTGCTTGACTGGGAGTCTCCCCTCTAGATCTCCCTTTATCTAAATTCTTTAGTTTCTTTCGAGTCCCTTTTTGATTTAAATATTTTCTATGAAGCTTTTTACAGTTATTCTACATATCCTCAGATCATTGCACAGCCATTAATACTACGACTTAAATCATTCTTTGGGGCCTACCTACTCTGGTGCATCTCCTCACCATACAGGCTCCCATCTCTCCTTTGTGAGTTTCTCCAGGGGTCTCCATTTTGGGAGAGGAACCTTGTTGGTACTCCTAAAGCACAGGTCTGAACATGTTACTCTCATTTTTTAAAACTCTTGGTTTCTCCTTATTGCCTATGTGATAAAATACAACCACTTGTTTGGAAATTAAGGTTCTTAATAATCTGTCTTTAATTAACATTTCCAGACTGGTTTCATATTCCCCTCCCCCACCAATATTATCCAGACAAAATGGCTTGCTTGTTGTTCCTCCTAATAATATTTCATCTCTAGTTTCTATTCCTTCGCATAATCTGAAATGTAATTCTTATTCATCTCTATCTCTTGAAGCCCTTAGCTACTTCCAAGGTTCAAATCCAGTACCTCCCCCAACATGAGACTTTTCCTGGTCCCTCACCTCAGATGTCAGTGCCCCTCCCCTAAATTTTGTTGTATTTACTTTTTATTTTTAAATTTGTTTAACTCTATACAGGTTAAATCTCCCCAATAGAAAAGAATATTCCTGAGGACAGAATCTAATTCACGTTTTGCTCCTATTTGGATCCTCAGTGCCTAGCACAAGGCCTGACTTGCACTAATCACAAACATGCTGAATTGAAATGACTTGAATAAACAGTAGGGAGCCCATTTGAAGCAACAGCCCATTAGTAGGATCTTTGTCAATAATTCTTTTAAATCTTATAACCAATATGGGATTGGGGAGGAGAAAAGAGGTGCAGATGAGTTATTTCAAAAACTTTCCAGTGCTTTATTTATTATACATTTATTTTTACTTCTGTTTTTTTTTTCTCTTTCATTTGTCTCTTGCCTTGACTGTTGACTCTATTTCAGGGCTGGCTCCTTCAGAGCTGCTTTTCCTCTCCATCTCCCGTCAAGCCATCACCCAGAGTAATGTGATGATGTTCATGGAGACAGCAGCTCTGCTTTTCTCATTCCCAAATCATTCCCCTTTCTGTCCCAATGGTCATTTCTTCTTCAGAACCCAGAGAGCCTTTCACTAGAGTGGGAGAAGACAGCTGCCACCTGAATAGCTAAGACTTCAGGATGTAAAAATTGAGGCTGAATAATCCAAATGAGGGCAGCTACTCCCAGAAATGAGCCCAGCTATAGAATGCTGTGATTTTTTTTTTTTTTTGCAAAATGTCTACACGCAGACATCAGGCAAGGAAGACATTCCTGGCAGCATGCCTGGGTCTTTCTTAAAGAGGAAGGGTTTCCTGTATCTTGTCTCAAAGAGAAATTGATGGGGGGGGAGGTAGGGAGGGGATAGAGGAGGGGCAGTGAAGACAAGATTTCATCTTATTTGGTGGCATCTTGAATGTGAAACTTCAAACCCACTGGAGGCAACTCAAAACTTGTTATTTCTATTGCTAATTCTAATAGGTGGTATTTAATTTATTCAACTAGTTTTCTTCTTCTGAATCACTCTCTAGCATTGGGGTAGGGATGAAGGACAGTTAGGGTTAAGATGGCATAGTGCGAGAGCATTGGATTTAAAGCCAGGAGAACTGGGCCAAAGTTCCAATTATGACATACCCTGACTGCGGTTCTAGAAAAATCATTTCATTGTTCTGGGCTTCAAAATAAGGAGGAATGGTCCTTTCCAGCTCTGATACTCTGAGTCTAATCCTGACAGGGTATTACATAACTTTTGGTGTAGTATTAAGTTTTAACTTTTTGAAGTGCCCTGAATTTCAATGCAAAGGCAAAGTGCCTGATATATAGCAAATGTTTTATTTTTTTTTTTCATTCTTTTCATTTTCCATCCTTGAAGGTGAGGACTATACATTTTACTAGGTGTACTTTATCTCTACCATCACCAAATTACCTGATTTGCACAGAGAATCCACTTAATCAATGTTTGTCAAATTAAATTGAATAAAACATTAACAGTGAGATAATCATATTTCCTGACACTTACTTTGATGTGTGACTTTGGAAAAGTCACTCAACTTCTGTCGGCCTCAGTTTCCTCATTTGTAAAATGGGTATTATAATAGCACCTATCTCACAGAGTTATGAGGGTTGAATAATATAACATATGTAAAGTGCTTTGAAGATTTTAACGAGCTATGTAAATGTTGACTATATTATTATACTATATTTATTACATATTTTATATTCAACACTGTTTAGATAAAGCATCGATAACTATGAGTTTTTCCTTACATTATATGCTCTGTAGTAGGCTTCCCTATAGCCATCCCTGGTCAACAAACTGAAATAATTTCAATTTAATATACATTTATTACACATCTACTGTTTCAACAGACAAAAACAGAAGTTCCTGCCCTTAAGGGACTTAAACTATACCCAGTCAAAAGGGGTGGCTAGGTGGTACAGTGAATAGAGCACCGGCCCTGGAATCAGGAGGACCTGAGTTCAAATCCAGTCTCAGACACTTAATACTTACTAGCCATGTGACCTTGGGCAAATCACTTAACCCCAACTGCCCTGCCTTTCCCCCCCTAAAAACATGAAACAAAAAAGAGTCTGTGGAGGTGGCTAGGTAGTGCAGTGAATACAACACCAGCCCTGAAGTCAGGAGGACCTGAGTTTAAATCCCTCCTCAGACACTTGACACAATTAGTGGCCATGTGACTTTGGGCAAGTCACTTAACCCCAACTGCCCTCCAAAAAGCAAAAAAAAGGCTCCTTTTGGCCTGTGGATGACTCTCTGGACTTTTTGAAATCTCTCATGCATCTTCATATTCATGTTATATTATCTTTCATTTTTAAAATAATTGATTTAGAACTAGAAGGTAACTTGGAGTCCATTAAGTCAAAAATTCCACTGTATAGATGAGGAAACTGAGGCCTGGGGATGTTAAGGGACTTCCCAATGTCACACAGCTTTTAAGTGACTGAGGAGGGATTGAAACCCATATCTTCCTGACTCCAAATCCAGTGCTGCTCCACTATGTAACTCTGCCTGCATTGTAAGCTCCCTTAAGCCATGAACAACTCCTTCCTCCTCCTTCTTCTCTTCCTCCTCCCTCTCCTCTCTGGTATTGCATACTTGCCTTCTAGAAACTCAGAACAAAAACATGTATGGGAAGCCTTTCAGTGGTTTACACGTTTCCAAAACAAAGATAAATACATTTGTTCATTGTGTTCCAATGTCTGCTTTATGCTCTTCTCTCTATTGACTAATGTGTTCACCTCTAGAGATGCTAGAACTGTTGCTTCCCCTAAACACACACACACACACACACACACACACACACACACACACTGTCATCATGGATCCCAGTGAAACAGACTATTTCAGGGAGAAAGGAGAAGAAGCTTCTCCTGCAAACCACTCACAGTTTGACAAACATTTTTTTCAATTGATTAAATATTATCATATGTGTTCTCTCATTGTTTTTGTATTGGTCAATTCAATTTAAACACATTTGTTAAGTAACCATCACATAAATTATATATTTTTAAATAATGGAAGTGTTTTTAGAGGAACAACTACCTCATAATAAATATAAACTACCTCTTAATGAATAAAAAAATAAATATAAACAGCTACCTCATAATAAATATAAATAAATAAATAAAGCCTAGATAAGTTTTTACTAAATGTCACAAAAACAGTAAGTAGCAGAGCTAGGATTCAAACTAAATATAACACCAAATCTTGCATTCTTTCTAATATACCACTTTGTCTCAGTAGACATGAAAGGGACTCTGCTGGGGATACAAAGGAAAAGAAACAAGCAAAGAAAGTAAGAAATAGAGGATGGAAAAAAATTAAGGAAGAAGAATAAAGAGAGATAAACAAAAAATGATAAAAAGGGGACCCTATCTTCAAATAAGTTTACATTCTACTCTACTAAGGAGTAGGTAAATAAAAATTATATAAAAAGAAATTATAAGAATAAAAGTACTAATAACTAAACTGGGGGGGGGGGAATAGTAGAGGGAACCTGGGAAGAGATGGATTTCTATTAACACTTATCTGCATTTGTTTGTATTTTTTTAAATTTTGTAGCAATGATTATTTTTTATAAAAGTACTATACACAGTTAAACTTATGTATATTCCTTTGGATTCCCATTCAGTAATCACCCAAGTTCTTTCACTTCTTTTCTAAAATTCTAGTAAGGTCCTTTCTTTCTTTCTTTCTTTCTTGCTTTCTTTCTTTTTCTTCCTTCCTTCCTTCCTTCCTT
>NW_027186492.1:20529626-20533341 GCF_028583685.1 Petaurus breviceps papuanus
TTTCTCCTATCTCCTTTCATTCAATTTGTCTGTTTCTGAAGGGAACAAATTGTTGTCCTTATCTCTTACAGTTTTTTTTTAAACTTTGTAATTCATTTAACTTTTCTTTTATTTTTTTGGCCTTTTGAAGGGCAATTGGGGTTAAGTAACTTGCCCAAGGTTACACAGCTAGTTTGTGTGTGGGTGTTAAGTGTCTGAGGCCGGAACGAAACTTGGGTCCTCCTGACTCCAGGCCAGCGCTTTACTCACTGTGCCACCTAGCCGCCCCTTAACTTTTCCTTTAAATAATAAAATGCTATGTAGTCAGTGCAAATATGTTAAATGCTCATGCTATTTCATTTTACCTGGTACTTTTAAGCGTAATTATGTTTGCCTGTTTATTTTTTTCAACCCAAGTCCATTTTTACTCTTGCTTTTTTTTTTGAGATTCATCATTTCCATCCTTATTTTTAAAATTTTTTCTGAGACATGATAAATTGTTTTTCAATCTCTCATTTTTACTCTGACTCCTTACATTTCTATTTTTTATAATAGTCTAATATATATATTTTTTCTTCTTTCTAATCTAGTCTACTCTTCTGTTTTGGAAGTGAATGCATGTCATTCATACTTACTCTTGGGATAATTTTTATGTTTCCCCCTACATCATGCTGTCATACCTTTTTCCTGTTTTATTCCTGGCCTTCTCTTTGTAAAGAAGTGACTTATGGAAATTGGCTTCATCCCTCATTACTGCTCTGACAAACCAAGGCCAAGATCTTGCTGGCTTTGGCCCCTGTTTAGGGGAGCTAAAGTAGACTTCAATCTTCTGTCTCCTGTCCTGACTAGAGAGTCCCCACAGTTTTATACCCTCATTAGTACAGGCCAGAGGCTTTAAGCCCTGCTTATGAAAGGTCAAATTAAATTCTTTTGTATCCCACCCCCACCACCCACTCTCAACCCAGCACAGATAGACTGTATGTTTCAGTCCCTGATCAACAGATGCTGAGTTGTATTCAAGCTAGCTGGTATGACCCCCCTCCAGAACTCAAACTGGTTTCTACCTTTCCTGCTATCAACTTCTGGCTGAGTTCTTCTGTAATTCTGGGCTGAATAAAGGTGCTTACTGAAAGTATTTATTTTTTAGTCTTCTCAGTCATTTTTCCATCTAGTATATTTTTGGTCGTTTGATGATGAGTTTGTGGGAGACCCTAACCCCCTATAGGACCTCTTATGTCCCCATCCTGACCAAATATATTGAGAAGTTTGTCTTTTATCTCAGAGGCAATAGGAAGCCTCTGAAGATTTGTAAGTAAGCATGTGTAGTGTATGGGCAGTGGCAGGAGGTTGGATATATATATATAAAATTATATTTATATATATATGTGTGTGTGTGTGTGGTATGTGTGTGCTTGTGTGTGTATACACATACATATATACATATATTTCATTATTTTATTTAGCTTACTTGTAAGGTCTCCAAGGACAGGGCCATTTCTACATTTCTACTGCAACGCTGAACACTATTGCTCATATCATAAGCATTCAATAAATATTGAAGTATTTTTAAGTCTTTAAAAATCAAATATTTACCATTTATTGCACTGAAGCAATATTTTAAGCATAGAGGTCTAGTGACCTAAACCAGTAAGTAAAATCTTAAAGTAGTGCCTAGTTTTCTTTTAATTGTACTTTGCACATGGTAAGGGAGGCATTGGTGCCTTATTTTACTTAATTCCTGTCATTCTTAAGATAAAATCAATTTCATACTCTAGGAATCAAAGCAGCTTACTTTCTTCTAAACAACATTGTTGCCATTCTTTCCCTGTGGTCTACCAACAAACTCATGAAGGTTAGTATGATAGAGATGTTTAGCCTCAGGATGTTTAGCCTGGAGAAGAGCAGGCTCATGGAGAACATGATATCTGGCTTTGAGGGTTTGAAGAGCTCTCATGTGGAAGTGGGACTAGACTTTTTCTGCTCGGTCCCGGGGGAAGAACGAGCAGCATTGGATGGAAGCTGCAAAGAGCAAGATTTAGACTTAATGTAAAAAAGAAACTTTCCAACAATGAGAGACAGAGACATTTTTAATGGGCTGCCTCAGGAAGTAGTGAGTCCTGCTCCCTAGATATCTTCAAGAAAAGGCTGAGCAATGACTTGTCAAGTGTATAATAGTGAAGGGTTTTGATCAGGTATATGTTAAGCTAAGTGACTCAAGGTCTCTTGTAATTCAGAAATACTAAATATTGTGACATAGTATCTTGGTACTTTCCAAGATAATTTGTCAAAGTTGAACTAATTCTGAAAGCTTAACACCACTGTTGTTTTGTTTTGTTTATTGATGGAAAACATTTTCTATTCTTCTCAATTGCAAAGAATTGGAATTATATGAAATCTACATGAATGTTACGGCTATTATGAGCTTATCCCATTTATTGTCAGTAGGTATGAGGAAGCCAATTCCAATTTTTTAAACTTACCATCGAGTATATGGCAGGGAAGAGCTGATAGGGTTCAAGGTTCATTGCTTGCTTTCTTTGTTTTTTTTTATTGGTTTTGTTGGGAGGGGGTGTTGAGATTGGGTCTTCCTCAGCAGTGGTCATTCATAGGCCTGATCCCACTCCTGAATAGAATATCAACCAATCTGAACTTGTTCCTTCCTCCTTAGGCAGCCTGGTGGCCCTCCAGTTCTCAGGGGTTTAGCATAATAGTGCTGAACTTAAGGGGTTTACCTGAATTGATTTAACATATTGTAGCACAGAACTACTAGACTCCAGCAATCCATCAGCCTCAGCCTCCCCCAGAGTAGGGATTATAAGTATGTACCACCACACCCAGCTGTCATTGTATATGTAATTCAATAACAGTCAACCATCACCAGATTTGCTGAATCTGGTCTATGCCTGAGTCACTATGCAGCATGTGTCTGATGCCAAAACAAGAAATATGAAAAGAGAAGGTGTCTAATTTATAAGAGTTTTTGACTTGTTGAAACAAGACAACTCTGACCAGTTTCAGTGAACTGAGAAATTAAATGATATTTTAGATGGGGAGCGGGGTGGGGGAAGCAACCACAGGAAGAAAACTGTCATTTTCTGTTATCTATTTATTTTTCTTCATGGGTTTTTAACTTATTGTCCATCCTGATAGCTGTATTTCAAAGTAATTGATTTCCTTTGTTATTCTGTATATTTTGTTTAATGCATTCAGATATTTTTCAAAGGAATCCAGTGACTTCAACATACTGCCCAAAGGTTCTATGACAAACTCTCACACACAAAAAAAAATAAGAACCTCTACTCTAGATTAGCTTTAGACATTATCAAGACCAGCTAATTGAGTTTTTAATCTATAAATAGGTATGTTGGGTGATATCGAGACCCAAAAGCTACTATCTTTCCCCTGAAAATGTGTGTAAGTATTAGGTTCTAAACAAATATCATAAAGGAATTATTTCCTGGAGGGAGGGGAGAAATGAATTACTTCATACTCTTTTCAAAAGATTCAGAGATTCAAAATAAAAAAGCGGAACTGGAAAGACCCTCAGAGATTATCCAGTTCAACCCGTTATTTGACAGATGAGATAATAAAAACCTAGGGAGATAAAATGAATAGCCTTCATCCAATAGGAAGCAAACTACAGAGCTAGGATTAGAACTGAGATCTTCTAATCTTCTAACAAACTTTTAATTCTCTCTCTCTCTCTCTCTCTCTCTCTCTCTCTCTCTCTCTCTCT
>NW_027186492.1:20533741-20536229 GCF_028583685.1 Petaurus breviceps papuanus
TCTCTCTCTGTCTCTCTCTCTCTGTCTCTCTCTGTCTCTCTCTCTCTCTCTCTCTCTCTCTCTGTCTCTCTCTCTCTCTGTCTCTGTCTCTCTCTCTCTCTCTCTCTCTCTCTCTCTCTCTCTCTCTGTCTCTCTCTCTCTCTCTCTCTCTCTCTCTCTCTCTCTCTCTCTCTCTCTCTCTCTCTCTCTCTCTCTCTCTCTCTCTCTCTCTCTCTCTCTCTCTCCTTTTCCTTCTCTTCTTCCTCTTCCTCTTCTCAATTTCTGCAAGCATACCATATCTCTAATCACAAGGCTCAGCTCTTTTTAAGGCAAGGAGGAATGATTGATCAGAAGAATAATAATTAGTATACTTTATATAGAATTTTAAGGTTTGCAAATATCTTTACATATAATATCTTGTTTGATAATCATTATAACCCAAAGAGGTAGATATTATTATTATTGCCCTGATTTTACTAAAGAGGAAACTTAGGCTGAGAATGTCTGAGACCAGAGTCAATTTGTCAGATCTTGCTGACATCAAGTCTAGGACTCTAGTCATTGTGCTATCTTGGTTATCCCCTCTATAGTGAGTTATTCTCACAACATTCATATAGGCAATAACAAATTTAAGAATTCCCCTCAACTATTTCGTGGAGTAACTTAAATTCATTTAATCTCCTGTATCAGTCTTCATGACAACCAATTTATATTCCGGCCAAAAAAAGAGCAAATTTGCAGAGCCTTGCTCTAATTTACTTTGGGTGCAGTCAACTTCACAACCTTTTCAGTTTTCACCATTGGATGTTTTCCATGCTTGGCACAGTCTAACTAACTTAAAACAGGACCAATATTGCACCCCAAAAGAATACACATCATTTTTTTTCCATCTCTGGAACATTGACTAAAAACTTAGCTATCATGTACTTGGTTTACTTTTTCTTTTTAATTAACTCAGATTTGAACTAAAGAGTCACAATTTCTAAAAATTACTCCTTAGTTTCCTCATTATGATAGGTGAACAAATTACAGGGATAGTTATCACTCCAATAAAAGGTAAACTTTTACTGTTAAAAGAAACAGGGAAGGAGGGGCAATTATCATAATTTTCAGATAGATACCTCAATACTGACATGCAATTCATTGTTGGTTCAAAGTAGATACATAATCCCAATGAAATGTAAGCTCTTTGAGGAATATAGGGTCCTAGATATAGAGGATGATATACTTAAAGGATCTGTTGACCTAACCCCCTCATTTTAAACATGAGGAAACTGAGACAAAGAGAAGTTAAAAGATTTGCCCAAAGTCACCCAAAGAGCAGTCAGTCAATTAACAAACATTCATGAAACACTTTTTCTGTCAGGCATTGTGTAAAATGGTGGAGATATTAATAATAGATTAATAATAATAATACAGTGAAAATTGCGATGATAGCTTCATTATTATTATTATTAGAGTAATGATAGTAGCTGTAGCAGCAGTTAGCATTTGTGTAGTGCTTTAAAGTTTGCAGATAGTTTTACAAATATTATCTCCTTTGTGGCAGCTAGGTGGTGTAGTAAGAGTGCTGGCCCTGGAGTCGGGAGGACCCAGGATTGGTTCTGGCCTCAGATACTTAACACACCACACACACACACACACACACACACACACACACACACACACACACACACACACACACACACAAAACTGGCCGTGTAACCTTGGGCAAGTTACTTAACCCTAATTGCTTTAAAAAAAAATATTATCTCCTTTTATCCTCACAACCACCCTGGTAGGTAGATTTTATTATTATCCCCATTTTATGAATGAGACAAATTGAGACTAGGAAAGGTTAAGTGACTTGTCCAGTGTTATTCATCTGTTAAGTATCTTAGGTTATATTTAAATTCTTCTAACTACTGGACCAGCACTCTATCCATTGCATCACTTTGCAAGGGGCAAGAAAAAAAAAATCCCTGTCCTCAAGGTGCATATATTCTAATGACAAGTCCTTAGAATCCAATATCAGGATTCTTTCCACTTCATCACACTGTTTTTGTTTCTGTACCCCTAGCACCCAGCACAGTGCTGGTCACATGGTAGGAACTTAGTAAATATTTACTGATTTACTGAATGTAAAGAGTTAGCACTAGACCTGTTAATTTGAGTGTTAACTCAAGCATTTTGACTTTGAGTAAACCATATATCATCTTTGAAGTTGTTGATTCATCTACAAAATAGAGATAGAAAATTTTATCTACCTAAGTAGGGTATTTAAAAGTAAGAAAATTTTGGAAAGTGCAGAAAAGTATATAAATGTGAATTATTATTGTTATTAATTACTAATGTTCAGGTGGAAAAGAATGTGTGATATGGAGGAGACATGTTTTCATGAAAGTATATAATGAAATTGTCATCTAGTTGTTATGCTTATGTCAATAAAATAAGAATGTTGGACTAAATGGCCTTTCCTTTCACTTCCTTCCTTCCTTCCTTCCTTCCTTCCTTCCTTCCTTCCTTCCTT
>NW_027186492.1:20536239-20581782 GCF_028583685.1 Petaurus breviceps papuanus
CTTCCTTCCTTCCTTCCTTCCTTCCTTCCTTCCTTCCTTCCTTCCTTCCTTCCTTCCTTTCTTCCTTCTTTCCTTCTTTCATTTTTTCCTTTCTTCTTTTCTTTCTTTCAATCTTTAAAAAATATTTTTTTAACTGAGTCTCTCTATCTCACCTAGGCTGTAAGTGACCACTCATGGGCTTACACCACTTCCTATTAGCATAAAAGCATTGACCTTTTCAGTTTCCATCCTGGAAGTTTGCCCCCTCTTAAGCATCCTGGTGACACCAGTACACGGGGAATCACCATGTTGGTACAGGCTTTATGGATTTAGGCCCACTTCAGCTTAGAACTCCTGAACTCAAGTGATTCATCAACCTCAGCCTTGCCTAACAGAAGGGATTACTGGCCTGTGTCACTCTGTCTGGTGACTAAATAGTTCCTATGACTCTACCATCAGACTTCTATGAGTTCTTATCTGGAAAATAGATAGATCAACCTGCCCTTCTGAGGATCAAATCAGAAAATAATCCCTTTTAAAAGTCTTACATTCTCTACAAACACAACAAATGAATGGACTAGATGGACTGTGTGAATAGACATAGATTTGTCAATTTATTACAACTTTGTTTAATAAATGACCTTTATATTAATGGATCCATTTTCTCTGACAATTGGACTTGATCTAATCTTAGGGGACTCTCTTCCCTAATAATTAATGATTTATTTCCCTAACTCTTGGAACAATCAAAATTTGTCTCATGACTGTTGATGCAAGCCCTCTTCTCCATATCTTCCCAAGTCACTTGTAAAAGATTTCCAAAGCTAGAAATACAAGATGACTTTATTAATGAAAGTTAAAGGACTCCCATTTCCCCTTTACAAAGTATTAATTATAATCCCTAGTCAAGTGATTTCAATAATTGAGTTTTTTGACCAGAAGTTTAGTTATTGTTTCTGAAAAAAATCACATTGTTATACATTTGGAAAGTGAATGGAATTATATGTCAATGTTCAGTTTCAGAATATTCAGAACTGAATATTCAGAAATATTCAGAAATAATTTAGCAAATAATTGGCTATTCACTGCTAAATTTTTCCTCTCTTTAGCCACATAATTCTGTTTAAGTCAAGAAATTTTCCACAACTATTTATCACTTGAAGTTAACTGTCTCTTACCATGGATCTTCATTTCTTGGTGGACACTCCAAGCATGGCAGTAATCACTATGTTTCTTCTGCATGGTCACCAACTGGAACACAAATATATAGGCTACAAAAATATAGGTTATAAAAATATATAGGGTTTTTTGTTTTTATACATATGGAGCACAGAAATCCCACATATTTAGAATATAAAGAATACTTAACTAGCATAATATAATACTTGAAAAAAGCATGGCAAACACTCTTCAAAATAGTTAATTTCTGAATTCCTTTAATTGGATGAAACATTGTGGCCTTCTGAAAACTGGAATCAGCATACTTGTTTTTCACCCGGGTGAATTTTTCTCTTTGATATTAGGGTTTCTTCCTTTTTTTCTGAGGACTTCCATATTTGGATTTGGATTCCGAATGGAAAAAGAAATGGCTGTCCAGAAATGGAGATGGTTGCTCACTGACCCAGGAGGTCATGGTGAAGGATTGAATTTAAAGGAGCTAAAATTTTGCACAAAGGATGACAATGTGAAACAATCTGCTGAAAAGATACATGTAGCAGAGTCCTGAGCAGAATCCAGCTGGATCATGCATTGGGACACAGGGCCATTTCAAAGAGATTGGCAAAGCAAGCCCCAGAAAGAGCAAATACACAAAGAATGATGCTGAGAAGGAAATTCCTGAGAGAGATTCTGGCATAAGCTGAGTTCGCTTCAGCTCATTTTGCCTCGCATGATCAAACATATATGAGGTAATTTTGTTTGTCTTCTTGATTTGCAAAGAGTTTTCACCATTTAAATTATATAGTTACTGTCAATATGAGAATATGTATACATAGAGAGACTTAGGCAAGGGTGAAAGAGAATGAGAAAGGCCAGTACATAAATGGAAAAAGACCAAAAGAGACAGAGCAAGAAGAGATTTGATTCACATTAAAAGAGAAAACTATTCCATTTCTTTTCCGTTTGTCCACTGCAGGAAAAAAAATAAATCATTAATTGATTGTAATTTGGAAATTATTGGCTATTCTCATTATAGGTATGGCAAGCACACATACCCATGTGTAAATATATTTATGTATCTATCATTACATCTCTCTAAATATATATATATATGATAAATGGAGAGAGATATAAAGATGTAGAAATAATACATACATGTACATACTTATAATATATACATCCATATATCCATATTTTCTGGGCAGCTAGGTAGCACAGTAGACAGAGTGCTGGGCCTGGAGTCAAGAAGATTAGACTTCAAATCTGGTCTTAGACTCTTAGGAGCTGTGTGACCCTGAGTGAGTCACTTAATCCTGTTTGCATTAGTTTCCTTATCTATAAAATGAATTAGAGAAGAAAATATCAAATCAGTCCTATATCTCTGCCAAAAAAAAATTGGGGTTGTGAAAAGTCAGATGTGACTGAAAAACAACTGAACAAAAACACATATCCATATTTAGGTAGTCGGCCTTTTAGCTAGTTAACTACCTGTTTAGACATCTAGGTAGCTCATAGAATAGAGTACTCACCCTGGAGTCCCAAGAATTGAGTTCAAATCTGGCCTCAGATAGTAACTTGTTATGTGACTCTGGGTGAGTCACTTTAATCCTGTTTGCCTCATTTTCCTCATCTATAAATTGAGAATAATAATACTACCTATCTCCCATGATAGTATTGAAGACACAATGAAATAAAGTTTGTAAAGAAAGTGCTTTCCAAACCTTAAAGTGCTATATAAATCCTAGCTATTATATAAAGGTAACTAGATATTTTGTGGGGGAAAGTATATAATGAGAGGAAGACAGAGAGAGACAGAGACAGAGACAGAGAGACAGAGAAACAGACAGAGAGAGATTTACTTATATCTGGGGGCAGAGGTGTTTAGACATGCAATTTCATCAGGATTAGTAATTTATGGGTTGGAAAATTCTTCCACCAATGCAGATCTTCAACTGGGCTGTACAGTATAATCCCAAATAGCCTCCTGAGACACAAAAAGTTTAAGTGATTTGTCCTCCTTGGTTGGTCTGTATAGGTCAGAAGCCATACTTGAATCCAGTTCTTTCTATGATCAATCATCTCTTTGCCACAAAATATTCACTCTCCTTGGTAAGCATGTGACCCTAAAAATAGAGAATGAATTTATATTTGCAAATTTTGAATATGAACATGATATATCCCCAATATGCTTTTGAGAGATCCATCTCACTTTTGGGTCTGATAATGTATGCAAGAGCATACTGTGCATCCATCCGTACATCCCTGACAATGGAAAACACAAGAAATTTCCCATTTCAGGCTAGTTCTGACTGTTGCCCTTTGGAGGGAAACATTTGGGGAGACAGAATAATGGTGTCTAATAATTTCAGTCAACCTCAGTATTTATCACAGCTTCCAACAGGCGGTAATTCACTTATATTTATTGTCCAAGAATGTAACACCAGTCTGAATTAAACACTATGATACATACCTGTGCGGGTACAAACTATTTTCTCAAATTTTCCTAGTCAAGATTTCTTTTCCAAAGAAGGAAATTAGACAGGTGCAGCACACCAAATGAGATGAACTTTGTCCTCAAAGAAAATTGGTTTTTCCCTTTCAATTTCATTTCAAAGAGATCTGACAAGTGTGGCTTTGAACAAACTTTAACAGCATAATATCCTTTGTGTAAGTTTTCCCCTGTCAGCTTTTCCATTCCAGTAGGAACTTAGAACAAAGTGGATGCTGCCCTTTGAGTTGAGAACTTCATCAGCTGAATGAACACTAGTACACTGCAGTGAAATTGAGGGCATACTCTCCCTGAATCTCAACAGTGCAGTCTCTCAACACAGAATTTCTCTATCTGGCACAAGGGTAGTCACTCTCTATACATTCTGTTTCACACACTAGCCTTGTCCCTCCTTCATTGAAAAAATCCAAGCCACTTGGCAATAGACCCACTCAAAACACTTATGGATTATGCTAAGAAGCCCATCATTGAATGCACAAGAGGGAGAAACATTATTTTAAGATGATGCTTTTTGTCCTATACAATTACATATAGAGATCATAAAGACACCTTCTTGGGGATGTATTATGAAACTTTCTGATGTGTGCTGCCCACTTTATGCAGGAAAGTACTGTGCGTGTGTGTGTGTGTGTGTGTGCATGCAAATGCATGCACTTGCCTGGGCAAACAAATACAGATGTATGTTTAATTTTTTTTTCAACCTATAAAGTATCTGGAAGGCTATTTAAAAGCAAAATTCAGAACAGAAAAACATCAAAAGAAACTATTGCTTCAGAGAGATTCTAATCTTTATGGTGCAAAAGTTTGCTATCGATAACCATTCCTTAGAGCCTCAAATTGCATATAAATCGTCCCCCTGTATGCTGGTAACTGGTTGCCTGACAAGTTTCTTTTTCTTTGCATCCTTTGCTGAAGTTTCCAAAGGTGTTTTATTTTTTTTTATTACTAGTGTCCCTTGCTATATTTTCTACCTTCTCCTGACTCCCACTGTTACTTTCATCTTTCTTTCACTTTCTTTTCTTTTCTTTTCTTTCTTCTTCTTCTTCTTTTTTTTTTTTTTTGGTTTGGCATTAATATTTAAACACTGTACCAGTGTCAAACATTCGTGTAGAGACAACTTGAATGCAGAGTGGATAAGGTTACTGAAGAAGTCCATGCTCAATTTAATTACAGCATTTTGATTAACACAGATTGTAAGTAGTCTGATCTAAGAATTTTAAGTTGTTCAGCCTGAATATTACAAAGGCTAACAGAGGATGAAGTATAACTTTGACGCAGAAACTGCCAAAAAACACTCTGATTAACCAATTTGGATGTTCTATCTAATTAAGAATCTAAATATCTTTGGATCACTGAAATTCATGTTTATTGATAAGATAAAATATTTATTACCCAGAGAGCTGAATTAGCACCAAAAAAAAAGCAGGTCTAATCAGGCACAAACTCCTGTAGAAAAGAGGAACATTGGTGAAAAATAGGAATAGTGAAACTTTGGGCTGAAACTAGCTTTCTTTTGCCAGGTTAGTGCTTCCTAGCAAGCAGAATGCTTTCTCCTTGAAAGGTTGGAGTTGGTAAGTCCAAGGCCATGTAGATTCAATATGTAACGAATACTGGTAGAAATTACTAACAAGGACCAATGACTGGGCAAGGAAGAATGGCATGGAAGGGTGTAGAAAACTATTCATATTAAAAAAGTATGAAAACACCTATCTAGAGACACAAAGAATTGGAAGTTAACACTGCTATTTGTTTGCCCAGTTGGTATTGGCCTAACAGTCTCGTTTGTATAAAGGTTGAAAAGAGGCTCTGCTGGGGCAGCTAGGTGGCACAGTGAATATAGCACCAGCCTTGGAGTCTGGAGGTTCTGAGTTCAAATCAGTCACTTGATGCTTAACTAGCTGGGTGACCTTGGGCTAGTCATTCAACACCAAATACCTTGCCTTCCCCCTCCAATAAAAGAAAAAGGAAAAGAGGGTCTATTCTTTAACATAATGGTAAATCCTCCCTTTAAATTTCTGTGTCCTCCACAGATACTAGAAATGATACTTACACCTTAGATGCTCACTAAATACGTAGGAGTTGAAGATTCCTATGCATTTCAATTGAACAAACATGTATTAAATACTTCAATTGTACAAGTTGCCCTGATAGTAATTGGGGAAGAAAAACAAAAGTGAAACAACTTCTGCTCTTAAGGCACTTCTAGTCTATAGGGGGAAAAGACGCATATAGAAAGGTATTAGATTTGTGATTTCATTACTATTAGAACTTCCTAGGTGAAGAAACTCTCTTTATGAATACAGGTCTGCATCTTCTTTGTAATTTAAAATCTTAGAGAGTTGAACAGAGAGCACTGAGAGATTATAATAATTTTGCTAGGAGCAAACACGCAGTATATGTTAGAGATGGGACTTGAACCCAGGGGTAGAACAACAGCAAAGTGAACTTTGAGAGTCAGAATGCTGAGTAAACTTCACGATGATTCTCCTGAGGAAGATAAAGGCAGTGGATGCAATGGAAAGATGATTGCATATGAAGTTAGAGGACCTGAGTTGGAATCCCAGCTCACCTGCTAAGAACTTGCATGACTTAAGGCTAGTTATTTAAACTCATTGCATCTGCTTCCTCATCTAAAAAAATAGGGGGTTGGATTATATCATTTTGAAGAACCTTCTAAAGCCATGGTCTTAACTATTTTTTTTTTTAAGCAGTGGTGGTTAAGTAACTTGCTCAAGGTTATACGGCCAGTTATTTCTGGGTGTGGTGGTAAGTATCTGAGCCTGGATTCGATCCCAGGTCATCCCGACTCTAGGGCTGGTGCTCTTACTGTGCTACCTGGCTGCCCCTGTCTTAACTATTTTTAACAGAAGAATAATGAACAACTTGTTTGATGTGGCATTCAATGAATTTTGGACTTAATGGGTAGCATGGTGCCCTGGAAAAAAACTTCCCATTTAAATTTTGCCTTTGGTGCTTACTACCTTTGAGACCTTGGACAAGTCATCTAACTTCCATGTATTTCAATTTCCTATAAAATTGGAGGAGGTGGTTGGATGGTCTCTAAGTTCCCTTCCAGTTTTAGATCTATGACTGCCAATGACTTTCCTGGCAATCAGTGTCATTAAACACTAAAATGAACTGTTTAGCATTACTGGATTTCCTAATTAGAGTTATTTGAGAGTATAATTGTCTCAAATTTCTGAGACAGCTTAAGTGTCTCTGCTTAAAGGAAGAGACAAGTACTAGACAACCTCAGCTCACCTTCCAGACTGAGAATTTAGGACTGTGTGAACATAGGTCAGAAGAAGTAGAGAATAAATGCAATTATCCAGACCATTTAAGCAATAAGTCCCAAGGGGGTTTTAGACCTTGAATTTTCCTCATTGATTTTCTAAATTTACTGGATTTTTACTGAACTCTTTTATACTTTTGAAATATGTAGATAGCATTTTTTATGCCACCAATGTGTACTCTACCTGTGAGACCTTGAAGAAGTCACTTCATTTCTATGGACCTCAGTTATAAAATGAAAGAGAAGGAGAAGATTCCCCTTTAAAACCTCTTGAAATTTAAACCTATGCACAAACACAAATACAGCAAACAAGAAGGCCATATGACAGAAACTAAAAAGAAAGGTTCATTCTAGATTATTTCTTAAAGTCCATTCCAGTTTTGCAACTCTAGAATCAGTCCTAAAACGCAGATCAGACCCTGCCCCAAAATCTTAATGACTCCCTATAACATCTAGAATAAACACCATATGAAACTGCTTACCATCTCAGGGATGGGAGAGAGAGGAACAGAATCTGGAACTCAAAAATGTTTGAAAAATTAATCTTTTAAATTTTTACATGTAATTAGGAAAGAAATAAAATACAGAATCCTTGGCCTGACATTTAAAGCCTTTCACAATCTGACTCCAATCTACTTTTCTAATTTTATTTATTTCCTTTTGCTCCCCATGTTGTTGTTCAGTCATTTTAGTTGTCTGTGACTTCTGATGAACCCATTTGGGGATTTCTTGGAAATACTGGAGTGGTTTCCCATTTCCTTCTCCAGCTCATTGTACAGAAGAGGAAACTGAGACAAACAGGGTTAAGTGACTTGCCCAGGTTCACACAACTAGTAAGTGTCTGGGGCCAGATTTGAACTTAGAAAGATTGCACCTCCTTGCACCAGGCCCAGTGCTCTTTTTACTGTACCAACTAGCTGATTTGTAAAGATTGCACCTCCTTGCACCAGGCCCAGTGCTCTTTTTACTGTACCAACTAGCTGATTTGTAGCTGTATCCATCTCCTACCTCCGTGCCTTTGTACAAATGGTAACCCATATCTGTAATGAATTCCTATTTCAATGCCATCTCATTATCTTTAGCTGTCCTGAAAGCACGATTCATCTTCAACATGATACATTCTTGATCTCCTGTCCACCTAGCCAATTTGGAATTCTAGCCCTTTTGAAGTTATCTTGGGCATATGTGTTTATACACACACACACATTCACACATACATATATATGAATATATGTCTATATCTGTATATAACATGGACATGTGTGTATATATATATATACACACACACACATACATATATACACACTCATACATATGTATATAGTACAGAAGGAGAGACATGTGTCATTTCAATGGTATAGAAAACCCCTAAGTTAGGAAATTCTCTTTACTGATGCAGGGCAGCAGTTTTTCTGCTATTTTTAGTTTTAGAGAATTTCTCAGAACACTGAGGAATTGTGACATACTTAAAGGAACATAAACAAGATTGTGAGCAATGATGCTAGAATATACATTTTCTTGGCTTTAAGGTCAACTCTTTATTGATTATGCTACAGCCAGAGAAGACACACCCAACAAGCTGGGAACCTTCCTTGAGCTCTGTTGACATAAAGACAATTCCAGTGGAGCACATCGTCTGTTCCTCTTATATCCCTTGTTCTTGAGAGAGGATCAGCCCATCTTTTTCAAATATACATTTTCTTTTGACATCCTTTACATCTTTCCTTGTCTAAAATGTGTAGCAGTCCACTCACAGTCATCATGTACCTCTCTCTATTATTTCTGTAGAGACATACTTTTTCTCTTCATATTTGTATCATTGTTTCATGGCAACCAAAATTATGAATCAACATGTATACAGTTAGGTAAATATAAAATAAATACAGAGTGATGAAAAGTATAAGGAATTTCGTGTGTATATAATTTATGCTTTTTTATTGGCTATATGACTAAAGGTAATTTCAAAAAATAAAGAAATTCTAAGGTTGGACCTCATGACCACCAGATTGGTAAAGAGGACAAAAAAGCAAAATGACAAATATTAGAGAGTTGAAAAATAGGTACATGGATGTACATTAGTGGAAGAGAGACTTAGTATAGTCATTCTGGAAAGCAATTTGGGACTATTCCCCATAAATTATTCAACGTTTCATTCTCTGAACCAGCAATACCTTACCAGGCCTATATCCCTAATTATTTTTTTTTGAGAGGACAAGATCCAACTGCATAAAAATATTTGTAGTATCTCTTTAAAATGGCAAAGAACTAGAAACTACAAGGGTACTCATCAGTTAGGTTTGTTGCTATTGTTGCTTGTTCTTCATTTTTTAACAGGACCAATGATATCAAGATGTTATAGGTGATGTCTTGACTTGCACATTAATTGGATCTAACTGAGGCAGAATTGGACAAAAACATCAACCTCACTCTCTTGTCCAAGAGTCATTGCAGTCCAGTGGCAGACAATGACCGGAGATATAGTGGATGGCTTTTTTGATGTCTGACCAAACTCTAAATACTCCGCAGTAATTGTTTCAGTCACCTTCCTGGATGGTGGAACAGATTGTTCTCATACACCCATTCCACTTGGGGAAGTATTCAGATGCTGTTATGGAAATGGGAATTTAAGATCTTCCCTGCCCCCAGGCTCTTTGATAGGCTTAAGTGTACTGGGAGCCTGTGGCAGGAGGGTTGGTTTTCAGTAATACCCACACCTTGATGCTCTGTGATTGGGCAGTAGGTCAAGAGGGTTGTGACATTCTCTGAGCCAGAAGAAGGCTATACATATGCCCTGATGTGAGATTTTGTTTTGGGGCTCACTCTGAGAAGTGTTGTATGATTTGGCCAGATGAGACCCTGGTCAACCGTTGAACCCCCCGACTTTAAAAACCCACATGTTGATGCTTCCCTCTCTGGTAACTGAGTAGGTACGGATATAATGGTTGGACAGTTGGAAGCCTGTCTGCTGATCTGTTTCTCTGTATTTGTTGTCCACTTGCAACCTCTGTATTCTCTGAAGTTCAGGGTGCTAACCTTTTTCCCCCTGAATCAGGTAAATGATATGTTTGATTGATTAAAGCAAAATTGTTAAGCCATTTTGAGTTGCTTTCCTTTAGAAAAGCAGATCTAAGAACCTGTATTGACAGCCACCCTGGGGATGCTGGGGTGCTCGCTGTTATAAATGCTTAGAGTAGATATTCCCCTAACTCACCAGTGGGTTTGAGGCCTGTCAATACCCTTCAACTTGGTTTATACTACAGCTTCTTGGAGCCACAGGTGAGAGTTGGGTGATAGGTGTACACCAAATGTGAATAATTAGCCCTGAAAAGTGCTTAGCAAGCCCACACATCAGAGGAGATAGATCTTCCTGAGCACCCCATTTGCACCATTCATTTTGGAATGCCTGACCAAATCATGGGGTCTGAATTTAATGTAATATTATTGTGCATTATGAAGTAATGGAACAGATGGCTTTAAAGAAACCTAGAAAGATTTATATGAACTGATTCAGAATAAAGTAAGTAGAACCAGAACAATAATATTGCAAATACAATAACTTTGAAAGACTTAAGACATCTTAACAATGCAATGATGTGCTGTGAGTCCAGAGAACTAATGGTGAAACATGCTGCCCAAGAACTGAGAGGCAATAGATTGAACATGAAGAATGAGACATAGTTTTGAATATCACACATGAAGAAATTTATTCTGTTTGACAATTCCTACTTATTTCAAGTATTTTGTTTTCTTCTTCCTCCCCCGGCACTAAGAAACTTAGGGACTTTCCCAGGGTTAGATATCTAGTATGAAAAAGAGATGAGACTTGAACCTTAGTCTTCCTGATTTAAAGTCATCTCTCTATCCACTCTTCCATGCCTCCTTTCATAGTCTCTATAAAGCATTCTTATTATTTTGCTCATACCTCATTGGGACCATAACTTGATGCCCAGTGAGGGGGTTGGAGACTATATTTATACCCCAGAAATTAGAGTTCAGAGTATTATCCTATTATAATAATATATTACAACATTACCAGCATCATTATGAGAAAAATGGATTCAGAGCCACAAGCCAAATTTGACCAAGGTGCTGAGTAGCCATAAATCTAATGGAATAGCTCAAGGTGAAGCTTTCCTGACAAGAAATTCCTATCTACTATCCTCTGGGGGCATGTTAGTTAGATTCTTATGCATGCATCATTAGAATATCAAACATTCCTGCCTTAAGAGCAAAGAGAATACATTGATGGAGACATTCCCCTCAAAGATAGAGAAACATTAAATGCCTTCATATCCCATGAAAGGATTCATTAATTTCAACAATTTAAGGAACTTTGAGTGCAGAAGGTACACGAGGTCAGCAACATAAGATGACAATATAATACTTTACTGATATCTAAGCATTATCATGCTTCTGAGTGACAAGTCTCATAGTTAATTTCAACAATGCAAATACACAAGACACAAAACATGAAAGTGGAGAGGGTTCGTATGATGCAGGGGATACTGAAGTGGCTTCAAAACCAGTGAGAACTGAATTCAGGTCCAGTCCCAAATCCCAAATGGGATCACAAAAAGTTGGATACAATTGAAATGACTGAACAAGTACTAGATGTTGGTGACATAAAGCTATATGACCTTGGACAAGGTACAATGTGTTGATGCTATAGGCACTGAGACAATGAAATGTGCTTCTTTTTTTTTTTTTAAGCAATCGGGGTTAAGTAACTTGCTCAAGGTTACAAGGCCAGTTATTTCTGGGTGTGGTGCTGAGTGTCCGAGCCTGGGATTCGATCTCCAGGTCGTCCCAACACTGGAGCCGGTGCTCTTACTCGCTGAGCCACCTGGCCGCCCCTGAGCAATTGGGGTTAAGTAACTTGCTCAAGGTTACACGGCCAGGTGTTTCTGGGTGGGTGCTAAGTGTCTGAGCCCGGGATTCGATCTCCAGGTCTTCTCAACACTGGAGCCGGTGCTCTTACTCGCTGTGCTACCTGGCCGCCCCCAATGAAATGTGCTTCTAAAGACTACAAGATGCAGAGAAGCTGTTGTCACACATTGGTAAAAGGAATTTCTTTTTCCTGGAGTCCCCAGGATCAGTGAGATAATAGTTCTTGTCCCTAAGGTGAGAAAGAATATCAAACTCCTACTTAGTACCTCTAGTCCCAAGGTCATGACAAGGGCCAGTCCTCAACTAAATTGCCAGGTGAACACTCAGATTTCAGTTGTCCTATCTTCCCTTACTTAGTAGCTTTCCTCAGTTAAGAACTTATCTTAAAAAAGTCAAGATCCCCCATTGCATCCAGGGCCATCTCCAGTCATCCTGAACTATATCTCTCCATTGGATCCAGATGACTCTGGGGGTGAAAATGAGGCTGGTGACTTTGTATAACCCTTCCTCACTTAAATCCAATTCACTTGCATGTCATGGCATCACCTCCATGAGGTGGTGATCATCATGGTTCTCTTTGAGAATGAAGGACAAACTACAACAACTCCATTGTATGCTCATCTCTTTCCCACCCTGCTCCTGGATACTCACTTTCCTCAGGTCCTTTCCACCCTACTGTATTGCAAAATTAATTCTTGGGAAAAGATTTTATAAAAATCATTCAGACCAACAAAGTGAAAAAAAAAGTCATCTAGGAAGGGACCTCTGACATTATTTCTATACCTATCAGTTTCCTAACTAGCAAACTGAGTGCTTGAGAAAGGAAGGGAAGAACTTTTTTATTGACAAAACCAGTATTGAATTCAGTGCCTCTAATTCCTAGTCTAATGTGTGGCTACCATCCCTCCCAATATGTGATGAAAAAGACATTGTGTTCCATTTTCTAAAAGCATTTGTACTTTAAATTAGCAGGTGGGTGGAGGAAGCCTTAGTTCTAGTAAGTACTGAAACTCAGTATTTGTATTTGGGGAACAATTATACATACTCTTTAGACATCACTACTTTTATCTGTAAAAAGAGGGCCTCAGAATAGATTATCTCTAAAGTCTCTATAAGCTATAAATCCCATGCTTCCATGATAAAACCAAAAAATTCCTAATTGTGGAATACATAGAATCCTAAAATTGGAGGGAGGAGAAATTTCATATATAGAAATATACTTTCTAAAAGCCTATGATTATAATGATGATCGATTTCAACATAATACTTCACGTACATTCTCTCAATTGATGCAAAATGCAACAACCCTATCAGGTAAGAATTACAGGTTTTATCATCTCAATTTTATAGATGGTGAAACAGATGGTCAAACAAGTCAGATGATTTGGCCAAGGTCACATATCTGGAAAGTGGCCAGCACATAAATCCAGGTCTTTTTAGTCCAATACTATTACTCTTTCCACTATGTCACTGTCTTCTGCATACTGTTTCTTTTATTGTAAGTCTTGAAGACAATTTCATTCTAATTTATTTACTTAATCAGTATCTATTGAGTAAATCTTCACTGTGAAATGACTATACTACATGGGGCAACTAGGTAGTGTGATGGACAGAACGCCAAGTCCAAAGTCAGAAAGATCTGAGTTCAAACGTCACCTCAGACACTAACAAGCTTTGTGACTCTGGGGCAGTTACTTAACTCTATTTGCCTTAATTTTCTCATCTGTAAAATATGCTGGAAAAGGAAATGACAAAACCACTCTAGCATCTCTGCCAAGAAAACCCCAAATAGGATCACAAAGAGTTGGATACAACTGAAATGACTGAACAAATACTAGATGTTGGTGACATAAAAATTTAACAGATTTCACAAAATGTTAGAACTGTACAGAAACTTAGGCATTCTCTAGTCCACTGCTCTCATTTTAAAGATGAAGAAATTCAGGCTTGGGGCAACTAGGTGGTGCAGTGAGTAGAGCACTGGCCCTGGAGTCAGGAGGACTTGAATTCAAATCCAGCCTGAGACAATTAACACAAAAACTAGCTGTGTGACCTTGAGCAAGTTACTTAAACCCAATTGCCCTCCAAAAAGTAAAAAAAAAAAATCTCAAGCTCAGAGAAGCTGTGACTACTCATATAGTTAGTTAGTCATGAATGAGACATGGTCACTCTAATGTAGTACATGAAAGGAGAAATGAAGGCATAACAATAATGCAAGGCTGTGTTAGAGTGTAGTAGTCCAAAATGCTTCTCTGGTTTTTTTTTTGGTTTTTTTTGGTTTGTTGTTGCTGTTGTTTTTGTAGTATTTTAGGATTTTTTTTTTACTCTAGCTTGAGAGTAACCTAATTGCTCTAAATACACTTGGTTCCTTTTGCCTTGCCTCCTTTATCTATAATCCTCTACTCCTGGAAATGTCCATGCTCATAGTTCTAAAATTGGGTCTTGCCAGTCAATCCATGGCATGCCACTTTTCTGTGACAGCAGAATTGGGAAACCCATCAAGTACAGATACCACCCCTGACCATCATCTGCTTTGGCACTGATACTTTAGGTGAGGTGTCCTAAGGTAACCTAGAGTGCAATATTGGCCTGATAGCTACATAATTGGGCATTTGACTAATGCCTTTGTTTTGGAGATATAACCCCCAGATTCTACCTCAGAGTTTGATAAGCCTTTCTGATTGGAGAATTTGATTAGACATCTCCCATTCCAATTAAAAGATGCTTGTGGAGAGTTGGTGAAGTTTTTGAATGTTAAGCCTAAGCAGTAATGTTGCCATAGGACAATCACTAAATCCCATTCCTATATTTCTAACATTTCTGATGTGACCTGAATGCTATTCTGTCTGATAAGTCATTGGTCTATTCCTTCCCCATTATTCTCTTGCTCTGCCCTCCATTCTTCACCTCCTTAAATCCTTCACTCTCCTTTGTGTGAATTAAAATTTACCAAATAAAATTCTAATGATCTCAGCATTCACTGACTGGTAAGACTTAATTGAAAGCGTTTTGAATCCCCCAAAACTACTCTAATGGAAAGTTACATTGAGAAATATCATAAGAAGTGCATATAAAGAACTATTGGAGGAAGAAGTCACTTCCAACTGAGATGGTAAAAGGTTTCATGGAGAGGGTGGCATTTGAGCTTAACTTGAATATTTTAGCAAATGGAAATACAAGAAGGGTATTCCAAGTAAAGGAACCAGAATGAACAAAGGCATGGAGGGAGGAAAGCATGACTCATGTTCAGAGGAATGGCAAATTTAACTTGACCATACTTATAGGACAGTAACAGGACACAAGACTAGGAAGTTAGGTTAGGGCCAGATTGGGGCAGTGCTAGGCCAAGGATTTTAGACTTCATTGTATATGTACACAATGAGAGAACCACTGAAGAGTATTTTGAGCAAGAAAGTTACATAATCAGAGCAGTTCTATTGGAAGACTGATGATGTAACAGGATGCAGCATGGACTAGAGAAGGGAAAGACAGGAGACAAGAAAGTTGAGGTAAGAAGTCATAGTTTTATTTATTTTTTAACTTTCAAATGCTTTATTAACTTCTGATTTACATCAATTTCTGCCAGATTTTGAGTTACAAATTTTCACCCTGTTTTTCCCCCACCCACCACACCAGAATAGCCGTCCCACAGGATATCCCCTCCACCAATCTGCTCTATCCAATATATTCTCCCATACCCCCTTAGACTTTTCCAGTAGGGAATGGTGGATCTCTATGTCCCATGGCCTGTATATCTTCTTTCCCAATTACATGTAAGATATTATTAATAATAGAATATATGTATATATAATTTTAAACATTTGATTTTAAAACCATGAAATCCAGATTCATTCCCTTCCTCTCTTGTCACCCACCCTTACTGTGAAGATAAGAAGTTCAGTATAGATTGTACATGTGTAGTTCATGTAAAACATTAACATAGTAGATATATTGTAAAAGACTGATTATATTTCCCTCCCTCCTATGCCACCACCCACTTGTTCTATTCTGTACTTTGATCCCATCCCTTTTCAAAAGTGAGTGCTTCCAAATTCCCTTCGTCCCCAGCCTGCCCTCCCTTCCATCATCCCCCCTCTAACCCCCTTCCCCCTACTCTCCTGTAGGGTGAGATACCCTATTTAGTGTGTATTTCATTCCCTTCCTGAGCCAAATTTAGTGAGAATAAGGTTGACCCATTCCCTTTTGCCTTCCTGTTCTTCCCCTCCATTGTAACTCTTTCCCCTTGCCTCTTCTATATGAGATCATTAACCCCATTCTGTCTCTCTCCATCTTTTCTCATTATATTCCTCTCTCTCTCACCTCTTAATTTCCCCTTTTAAGTATCATCTCTTCCCATTAAATTGATCCTGCACCCTCAATCTATGTATACCTGTAAGCATATATACACACATTCACACATATATACATAAGCCCATATACTATCCGATATAGACACACACACACACACACACACACACACACACACACACACATATATATATATATATATTCTATTCCCTTCAACTATTTTCATACTGAGAAAAATTTCATCAATTACAATTATCATTTTTCCATGTAGGAATGTTAATAGTTCAACTTTGATCAGTGGCTTATGATTTCTTTTCCCTGTTAACCTTCTCAAGCTTCTCTTGCTTCTTGTATCTGGATGTCAAATTTTCTTTTCAAATCTGGTTTTTTTTCATTAAGAATTCTTGAAAGTCCTCTATTCCACAGAATGACCATATTTTCCCCTGAAACATGACACTCAGTTTTGCTGGGTAGGTGATTCTTGGTTTTAATCCCAGCTGCTCTGCTTTCCGGGAATATCCTATTCCAGGCCCTTCAATCCCTCAGCATAGAAGCTGCCAGATCCTATGTTATCCTGATTGTGTTTCCACAATATTCAAATTGTTTCTTCCTAGCTACTCATAATATTCTATCTTTGATCCAGAAATTCGGGAACCTGGCTATAATATTCCTAGGAGTTTTCTTTTTGGGATATTTTTCAGGAGGTGATTGGTGGATTCTTTTAACCTCTATTTTGCTTCCTGGTTCTAAAACATCAGGGCAGTATTCTTTGAGAATCTCTTGGAGGATGATTTCCAGGTCCATTCCCTGATCATGGCTTTCAGGTAGTCCAACAATTTTTAAATTATCTCTCCTGGATCTATGTTCCAGGTCAGTCATTTTTCCCATGAGATATTTCACATTGTCTTCTATTCTTTCATTTGTTTGGATCTGTTTAACAGCATCTTGATTTCTCATAAAGTCACTATCTTCCCTTTGCTCCAATCTAAATCCAAGGGAAAAATTCTCCTCATTGGGCTTTTCAGATTCTTTTTCCATCTGGCAAATTTGGCTTTTCAAGGCATTCCTCTTCTCATTGCCTTTTTGAGCCTCTTTTGCCAATTGAGTTAGTCTGTTTTTTAAGGTGTTATTTTCCTCAGTCAGGCTGTTAACTTTCAGTTCGTAATTTTCTTGCATCATTCTCATTTCTCTTCCCAATTTTTCCTCCACTTCCCTTATTTGCTTCTTAAGGTCTTCTATGGCCTGTAACCAACTCTTATCTTCTTTTGAAGCTTTTGGTGCAGGAGCTCTGACTTCACTGTCTTCCTCCTGTTCCATGCTTTGCTCCTTTTTGTCCCCAAAATAGGAGTCTTATGTTGTAGTTTTCTGTTTGTTTTGTTTCCTTTGTCTGGTCATGTAGCCCCTCAGTCACTTGACCCTGGGGCTTTTTGCCACAGTAGGACTCTGCCACCAGACAGGGGAGCTTCTGTCCCAAATGCTGGGGTTTTCTCAGCTGCCATTGGGTGCCCTCTCTGAGGCCTCCTCATGCTTTGGCAAGCTGGTCATCCACCCCAGAACCTCCTCCCTAGACCACAATCCAGATCCAAGCAGGTTAAAGCAAGAGCGATTTACCTCAGACTGGTCGCTTTGTCCCCCTACATTCTGCAGGCCAGGAGCTGAAGCTGCAATGTGGCTGTGCTGGCCTCTCAGCGGCATCTCACTCTGGGGCCAAAAGCTGACGCACTTCCAACTACTGGTCTCAAAGTCCACACTGCACTGACCTCCCACTTTGTCCTTCGCATCTATGTGTTGATGAATCTGGAAATGGCCACAGCTGCTGGTAATCTGGAGTCCCTCCAGGTGGCAGCTGGTCAGGCCCACCTTAAGACTAAAACCTCCAGCTCACGGGGGCCTGGGCTCGGCTCCCAGAGCGCTGCACTGGGGCCAATTCCTGCCAGCCTGCTGGGCTGTCCTCAGTGAGAGGTTAGCTTCTCTGTGTCATTTTGTGGGTTTTGCAGCTCCAAAGATTGTTTAGAGTCCCCTTTTACATGGATTGGGGAAGGTGGAAGCCAGAGCCCCATGGAGGTCCTGCTTCTACTCCACCATCTTGACTCTGCCCACTCAGAATTCATAGTTTTATAATAAGCAGATTGCGAAAACAATTTTGAAAGACTTAAGAACCCTGATCAACACACTGAGCAAAAACAATCCCAAAGCATCAATGATAAAAAACATTGCCACCTCAAGATAGAGGTTATGACTCAAGATGTAGAATGAAACGTATATTTTTGGGTATGACCAATGTGCAGATTTAATTTACTCGTTTAAGCATATTTGTTATATGGGTTTCCTTTTGTTTCATTTTCATCCTCAGTGGGAGTGGTGAAAAAAAATTATTAACTGTTTGTTAATTGAATAAAATTATTTTTAAAAAAAGGAAACTAGGATGTATATTAGATAACAGTGGAGTAAAGGGTGGGAATATAAAGGACAGGGCGCATTTGAGAATATTGATCATGAAGAATCAGCAGGATTTTTTAATTGATTGGATTTCGAAGGCAAGGGTCAAAGAAAGATAAACATGACTTTCAGGTTTTGTATCTATATTCAGAATTTAAGACTGTGCTTATGAGAATCATAGTATTATTAACAGAAATGGGAAGGTCAGGAAGTGGAGCTATTTTTGTGGGAAGAATATTATCAGTTTTGGTTCAGGAATATCTGTTATGAATGCTAGCAGGAAAGCTAGATGGAAATGTATAGTTGCTAGTTCAAAATAAGAAACTTGTACTTGGAGGGCAGTTCTAATCTTGAGATATAAATTTAAATGCTATATGCTTAGACATGAAAATTGAAATCATGATAGAAAATCCTCAGGTTATGGAGAGGAAATTGATCAGGAAGGTGAAGAGCCCAAAGACCATGTTAGATAAGAAATGTTTGAAGAAATTGGAAATATTTAACCTAGAGAAAAGAAAATGCAGGTGGGGGCACAATAACTATGTTTAAGAATATTTAACTTGGAATCAGAAGACCTAAGTTCATATCCCTAATCTTTTTATTATCTTTGTGATTTGGGATAAGTCACTTGACCACTCTGGGCTTCCATTTTCTCACGTGTAAAATGAAGGATTAGAAGACCTCTTGGGTCCCTTTAGACTGTGGATCTAATATCCTATAATAATTTGAAGGTCATTGTGGTATAAAGAATAGAGGGAAGGAGAACTTCAGAATTAGAAATATTGTGTTCAAGTCTTGACTCTGTCAATCTGACATATATTCAAGCAACAATTTAAGACTGTAAATTGTAGAACAAGCTGCTGTTCCAGTTTGTAGAGGTAGCTTCCATACCAGAAGCTCCCTATTACCAATGAAATCTTAGGTCTATTAAAAAATATATCCTAGAGGTAGGTAAGATAACTGAGGGAAAATGTCAAGAGGAGGTTAGAGAAAAAATCTTTGGGGAATACATCTGCATTTAAGAAATGATGAAAGAGAAATTGAAGTCTGGAAAATTAAGCTCATCCAGCAAGAGCTGGAATCTCAATTCTCAGTGTATACTTCCCCCTCCTTGAGGTACCCATTGAATTTAATAACATATATGTAAAATACTTAAAAGTTGGCAGAAAATGAGGCTGATCTTAGACCTCATTTAACATTTATTAATTAACGCTCTCCCAACATGGATGATTCTCCACGTGGATGTCATAGCTTTCCTTCTAAGTCACCAAGGTACCATTTGTTAAATTAGTGCTCTGATGCACTAGCTGAAAGTTGGCAGCCAGTACTTGCTATGCCTCACATGAAAATGACCTTGGGGACAAAGCAAAACCATTGCTGGCATGGTGAGGCAGAAGGAGCTGTGTGTCTTATTCTAGGGGGTTATCAACAAATTTACTGACAGTGGCATTCCAGGATCATAGCCTCTAGAAATAAAATTGCTTGGTGGTAAATTTGACAGAGACTTTCATACTTTACCATCCTCATCCCCAGCAGCAACAAAGTCCTGGTTCATTGAATTCCAGACTTTATTCAGTACTATGCTGAACAAAACACATGGTTATTAATGAGTAGACTTTATTCCCTATGGGAATGGGAATGGGAATTTCCATGGGACCCTAGGCCTAAATAAAACATTAAATTAGAAAGGGGGAAAAGGGGTTAGTATGGACAATTACATGTTATATCAAAAACCCCAATAATCTAGAAATTCAATTCAACTTTCACTTATTGAACATGTGTTATATGTGAGGCACTCTGATAAATGCCAGGGGTACAAAGATGAAAAAAATATGGCCTTTCCTACAAGCTGCTTACATTCTACTTGAGGAATTTACCTCAAACGCGTAAATACAAGCAAATGTTTTGAAGGAATGAGAAAAGAGAGCTAATAGCTAGGGAAATCAGGAATGAATATAAGAATCTATGGCTCATCTACAGCCTTCTCTTCCCAGATTGATATTTTTGTGATGGCAAAGTAGACAACTTTTTGTCTCAGTTCTTACCTAGCCGCTAGTAATTGAGAGGGTGTTGCCTCAGACAAATAGAGACCCTGGAAAGACTTTAATTTAGAAAGCCCAGTCACCCACTCCATTCCAGGCCATCACCAGTTCTCTTGACTTCTGCCTTGCCACCAGACTTTGATGACTGGAGGAGTGAGGCTGAAGACTTTGCTTAGTTCTGCTTCACTTAAATACAGTTTATATGCAAGTCAAGACACTATCTTAGTTATGTCTTTGGTCCTTTTCAAGAATGAATGATGAATAACAACAGTTGAACTAAGACTTTGAAGGCATTCTAAGAGGCAGAAGTGAGGAAGGCTTAGAATAATCAGTCCCCACCTTAAAGATCTCTTGGGATAACTTACTGTGCTTTGGGGAACTCTAGTTATTAGTAAGTTGCTTTTCTCTCCTCTATTAAATTCAACAAGTGTGTATTAATTACTTATGATATGTTAGGATCTACTTCTAGAGAGGTGAATTCTAGAATGTCACAAATAGGCAAATAGTAGTTGTCAGTTTTATTAGAATGCAGAATGTACAAAGGAAACTAATGTGAAACACTTTAAAATAGCAGACAAGAAAGGGAAGCTAGGCTGCACAGTGGATAACCAGTCTTGGAGTTAGGAGGACCTGAGTTTAAGTCTGACCTCAGACACTTGCTAGCTGTGTGACCCTGGGCAAATCACCTAACCCAGACTGCCTCAAAAAGGAAAAAAAAGAAAATAACATATTGGAGCCAAATTATAGAGGTTTATAAATAATTTTTTTAAGTGATTTGTTCAAAGATTAACTGGGATTCACTAAAACTAATTAATCAGGAGAGTGACACAGTCAGTACTTGCTTTAGAAACATCAATCTGACAGCTCTATGGAGGATATACTGAAGTGATAGGAAAATTGAAGCAGGGTGGTAGATGCTTGAGAAAGTATTTTTTCCCATAGCTCCAAGGAATGACTTAGAAAGAGTCCCTTAAAAAAAGGAACATCAAAGGATACTAAGGCACAAGATAGAACATATTTGACACCACATATTTTTGCTTTGTCTCAGGTTTCTCATCCATTAAGATGAAGTAATTGTTACATGATCTCAAAAGATACCCTCCATTTCCATTTTATATTTGATTTTTCAGTATAACAATACTTGTTTCTTCTAGTCACCTGCATGCAAATGAGGCTAAATATATCACTAACTTATGATTTTGCTGGTGTGGAAACTCCCTCCACTGATAGAGATTGCAGCACATTTGTATAGCTCAGAGTTTTCAAGAGCTGTCTAAGATAAATGAAGCATCATTACAGTGATACATTCTGGGTTCCCAGAAGAGGTAATTCCCTCCATTGAGGGAAAGTGTAGTGAAAAGAGTGTGAAGGGAAGAAAGAAATGAGGGAGAGCATACTCACAGGAAAAAAAAAATGATGTGCAGTCTTACCAAGTGAGCAATTTAAAAATCATTGAAGAACACAAGAGGAAACAGGAGCAGGCCTTAAAGGAGGCATTTTAGGTGATGGAAGAGGGAAATTATTTTAAGACTTCAAGTTGACTGAAAGAAAAGAGATAGGTACGCAGTCAGAAAATAAAGCATTTGAAGTCAAAGACATTTGTGAGAAATGCAGGGTCTGGAGCAATGGAGAGTAAGTGGCCTTTTGGACTTTCATGTGGAAGCAAAGAGACAAAGTTTGGAGATGAAAGGGCTGCTAGCACTCAGGGACCCCTGACTAGCCAGACATTAGGAAAATATAAAGATCTCTCAGCACATAAGACTTTTTGCAGAAACTTTGTATACCCTTGCCTCAGGGCCCCTCTGTCCCCCTCCCCAAATTAGGTTCAGGACACTTTACATATTTAAAAGAAGTGTTGCAAAGTGAATGTAATATTGGACTTGGTGACCACTAAGATACATAAATTCCAGGAAGAATCGGGTTTAAATCCTGCACTGAATACATACTAGCTTTGCTACTTGGCTAACTCATCAACCAAAAGTTATTTATTAAACATCTACCTTATTCCCAGAACTGTGTGATCTACAGACACAAACTAAACTGTCCCCTCAAGTCATTTAATTTTTCTGAGTCTCAGTTTTCTCATCTGAAAAACAGAAGATAGTAGTGCCTATAGTACCTATCTTACAGAGGGGACTGTGAGATTCAAATAGCATAAGATATGCAAAAAACTTTGTAAACTTCAAAGTGCTATGTAATTTTAGTTAGCATTATTATTATACTGTATTACTACTACTACTGCTGCTGCTGCTGCTGCTGCTACTACTACTACTACTACTACTACTACTACTACCATTTTGGTCTGGCTTTTAGTAGTGGAGCCATGACATAATTGGGACAAAAGGGGATATAAAGTAGATGTCCATGATAATATTATTAATAGCTAATGTTTATATAATATTTACCATATTCCAGGCACTTTGCCAAGAGCTTCACAATTACTGCCTCATTTGATCTTCACAACAACCCTGTAAGGTAGATGCTATGATAATACTCATTTTATAGCTGAGGAAACTGAGGCAGATGGAGGTTGTGAGCTGCCCAGAATCACTCAGTTAGTAAGTGTCTGAGACAGGTTTTTAACTCAGGTCTTCCTGATTCCAGGTTCAGAGCTTTATCCAATGAACCACCTAGCTGCCAATTATGGGAAGACCAAATAAATTATAATACATGAATATAGTGGAATACTCTGATGCTGTAAGAAGTGAGGTGATAGATGATTTCAGGGAGATATGGAAAGATTTCTATGAACTGATGCAGACTGAGGTTAGCAGAGTCAGAAAAAAATATATATTGAACAATTTATCATCAATATTATAAAAACGAGCAATTTGAAGGAGTTCAATAAACTAAACAATGAAATGTGCAAAACCAGGGAAACAATTTATATAATAACAAGAAGATTGTACAAACAACTTTCAAAGGTGTAAGAAATTTAATCAATGCAATAACCATTCATGATTCTACAGGGCTTTCTATGACAAAGAGGTAATTGATTTAGGGTGCAGGACAAAGAGGTAATTGATTTAGGGTGCAGAATGAGGGAATTTTTTTTTGCTTGACTATGCATATTTATTACAAGAAATTTGTTTTTCTTTTTTTTTGTTCCCAAAGGTGTAGGGGTGAAGGGAAAACAAAATAGATTTATGTTAATTTATTTTTAATGGAGAAATGGGAGAGAGGTGTTGCTAAGGTGAAATGTTGCATACCATTTCAAATAAGCTCATTTTGTTATGTTTTGCCTATTTTACTTTGTTAGAATACACTTTTCATGTTTTAATGTAAAAAGAAACACCAATAAATGCTTTTTGTAAAAGAAATATTTGGAAGTAGGAGAAAGCTGGGAAGCTAAGAAGAAAGATGAGCCCCCTCTCAGCTCATGTTGAATTATAGCAAGAAGAACAACAGAAATGTCAGAGTGATCACTGGAGAAAGTTATTGACTAGCTTGAGGACAGACCACTATAGGTTATTCTCATCTCTAGCAAAAATCTGTTCTGTAAGGTGAAGGATAAAATGGGTTTTGTTCTATAAAACCTGAAAACTTCTTAAACTCTTCAAGTTTCAGAGACAACTGGGGGAAGGTTTGTGCTTAAGCATTTTTCTTGGCTTCGTTTGTTTTTAAAGACACAAATTCTGGACCTGGGAGCTTTCTTTGTGATCTAATGGGTCAATATATGTTTTGGTAATATTAGAAAACATGTTTTATTTATTCTCCCAATCAACCCAAAAGGTCCCTCAGGAGTCATTGCAGTCTATTGGTTAAATATGTTTTCATTCATATGCTTCTTAAAAAGGTCTATTATTTACCCAAAAGACAGTAATGGCTTCAACTGGGCCAATCCAGTCAATCATTTATTTAGGACATGTCCTTATTATAGAAAAATTCCTCTGAGAACCCTTTACATATTGCCAGGATCCACTGTAATATACTTAAAACTTGCTGTTATCTGAATTGATTGGCATTTATTTGGGCTTTCTAAACAACAAAAGCAACCTTTTAATAACTACTTTGCCTAAGAAGCTCTATGGAAGAAACAGTTCAGTCCACCCTGTGTCACCTCAGACCTTGTCACACACCACACTCCTAACCTTGGCCAATCCTCTTACAAACAGGTTTTGTTGGCCACAAAGGAGACAGGATGAAAGAACATGGCTGGATCAATGAAGCTTCATTCCCACTACTGGGAAAATAACTCCTAATTCATGTCCTACTAAAAGTAGGTCAGTAAACTGATTCAAAGAAGAGAGCCCTCATCTTAGCAGGGGAGCAATTCTCACCTCTATTTAATCTTTGCTTATTATAGAGAAGTGGAGAGGCTCATATTCCCCCCTGAAGAGAGAATTAGCTTAAATGTATGTCACTGTATATATATTTTTTTAAATTTTATCCACATGAAGTGAGAAACTCTACTCAAGCTCTTCTGACCATATCATTCTCCCTCTCCCCATCACCTTCAGGATCAAATATAAAATCCTACGTTTGGCATTCAAAGCCCTTCATAATTCCTCTTTCCCTACTTTTCCATTCTTCTTATGCCTTCTACTCCCACCACACACTTTGCAGTCTGTTGCAATGAACTCCCAAACAACAAACTTCATCCCCTGGCTCTGGGCGTTTTCACTGGCTATACTCTCCTCCTGGAATACTTTCCTGCATCAACTTTGTCTCTTGTCTTCCCTGTTTTTTTTCAAATGCCAGATAGCATCCCTTCTATTGGAAGCCTTTCCTGAAGACTCTCTCCCCCTTAATTCTAATGCCTTTCATCTGTTGATTATTTCCAGCTTATCCTGCATATAGCTTCCTTGTACATTGTTGTTGACATGTTGGCTCCTTCATTAGATTCTGAACTCTTCAGGAGTAGGGACTTTCTTTTGTCTTTCTTTACATCCCTAGCACTTGGCACAATGCCCAGCACATAGTGAATGCTTTATAATTTACTGACTAGACTCTTCCTACATAATGTAAAGGTGCCACCAAATTCTCACATGCTGTAACAATGGAATGTCACATTTGACAGGTTCTTCCAGCTAGGAAAGGCATCAAATATAGGCCCAGAGACAGATGGCTCATAGGTAAGTTTCAATGGAGCAGAAGCATAGCTAGGTTTAAGAAGGATGATTACCAGAAGGTTAGTCATAAAACTAAGTATGGACAGAACAATACCTGATCTACATCAGTGAGGGGACCTTCACACCAAATAAATTACAGGTCATTTGAAATATTGAAGTTAGCATTAGGGACAGAACAGGAAAGCATTATGGTAATTTGGTTGAATTCTATCTATGCAAGACCTATTGCAGCTACGTTAAAATGAAAATTACCCAACCAGATTCTTTCCTGTTGGACCTTTTATCATAAAGTATATCATATCAATGTGGACAACTGTGAAGTTTCTAAAGACAACTAAACAAACATGATATAAAATAAATGTGAATTAGAGAGCAGTCCATGATGGTGGGTCACTAGACTGAGGTATGAGTTAGGGGGCCTACAAGCAGAAGGTTCTTAAAAACTATACCAACCTTTCTATTCTGGAATTAGGGTGAAGAAATAGGAGTTTGGTGAGTGAATTCTCATAAAAGAGATCATTTAACTAGGCAAAATATGAACTTCATTTGAGTATAGTAGGGAGACAAAAGTGGGATTGGAACAATTATTACTACCCTTAGCATCCCCAGTGCCCCTTGTTGTTTGAGGACCTTAGAACTTTCAGTGTCCATGATATGTCAACAGGAACCCCATACTTCATCCTCAGGACTTTTTAAATGAAGTTGGCAACTAAAATGTTTTTCCTATATGGACTCACTTTTGGAGCTCTTAAAAGCTAATGAACCAGAAGAAAAAAAAATGCCGAAAATGAAAGACTTGAAATAATCAGGCTGAAGGGAGGTATTGTATAATGCTGAGAACAATAGGGTATCAAGAAGGTTGCAATGGGAATACTTCAAAAGGAGAAATACAGAAACCTTCCAAAGCAAAGTGGTTGTAGGTCATTTTTATTGATTGTCCTATCTCACTGATGCAGAATAAAGGGGAGGGAAATATTCATCAGCTTTAATTTCATGACCAGGCTATGAAAAGTCAAATAATTTTTGTATCTTCTCTCCCTCCCTCCCAAGTATATATGTTTAAAAAACTGCATCAAAGAGACTGGAACAAGTATGAGTCTCATGAGGGGGATATAGGTGCTTAATTTTTTTTTCCATTCTCTACATTCTTCTTTTGTTCCAGACAATTCCAGACTCAACTCCCACTTTTTTCCCCTGCTCTGTGTAAAAACTAAGGCTTTCTGCACTCAGTTGCTATGGAAACAGAGGAAAGAAACAGTTTATGTATTTCAAAAGCTGTCAGCCTATATGCTGTGGATTTTGATAACTAAACCTACACACAAACCATCTTTCCTCCACTCCCCTCCCCAACCCCCAGCAGCATGACATTTATTTTATACGCATATGCGTTGGTAGGGAAAATTAAGTATCTATTTGCTTAGCTTTCCTGCAATCAGTTTTCTATTTCGTTTGGTGTCCAGGGGATAGGGATGGGGGTTGGTGACGTGGTTAGAGAAATATAAAATTGTCCTTAATAAACGTTTACTAAATCAGAAAGAAGACAGAGTTAGCAGGCATTAGGTCTCAGTTTATTGCCCAAACAAAAGATTGAAGGTCTATTAATTTTAAAATAGACCTGGATGTTGCCTGGCTTGTATTTCATATACATATAATGTCAGCTTTGCCCAAGCCAGGTCCACTAATAAAAGAGCTATTGTGAAATTACAAACTGCATTGTGTTCTCCCCCAAAGGACCCAATTCAATAGCTTATTGATTTTTCTTGGCTTTCTCAGCCTTGTAATAGTGGGCTTCTTAGTTACTGGACCTGGAAGCTTGTTTGTTTGTAATTGACTCAGACTCTCTCCTTTCCACCTAGAGCCTCCATTCCCTACTCCCTAGCCCCAAAACAAATGGTCTCCATGTATTCCTGTCCCTTTAAGAGCTTGCCTGCCTTCCATACTCAGTTACTTTCCAGCACATCCTAATATTTCCAAGACAAGGGCTACAGGCACAAGGTCATTTTATCAGGCTTAGATGATGCAGTTAAGTGGACCAAGAAAAGTACATAAGATCTCTGACCTTCAAATCAGAAGTACGATATAGTAGTTAAAGAGTCTGTCAGGCTTTCCATTATAATGCCCCCTTTGCTGGTCTTTATAAGTCTGTCATAACAGCTCATTTAAGTCTGAAAATGAGGTCTTAGCCTGAGTAATTTTTTTTCTTTATAAAGTTTTACCTAACCATTATTTATCTATGTGTGCTATTTTTTTTTAAAGGAAGGGGGGAGAGGAAAAGAAAGAAATAATAAAAATAGTGACTTTTTCCTACTAAAAAATGCTATTGATGCTAAAAATAAAATGCAAAATCCTTTGTCTATAATGTGAATCCTAGAGGTTTTTTTTAAATTATATTCTCACTTGTCTAAATATCTATATACCCTATACATAATAATAATTATAGGACGATTATGGCAATCCATTATAAACCATTTTGTTGTTATTAATAATGGGTAAGAATCCCTCCCCTCCTCCCCCCCTTCCCCCGCCTCTACCCCTAAGGAACTCAAAGCATTTAACAGACCCATATCATACAAATACTTATCCTTCCCTTGAGTTAAGGCAATTGAGGCTCAAAAAGTGCCAAGTGATTTACTTAAGGGCATATAGTAAGTTATTAGTGGTACTATGACCAAGGCACATATCTCTCTTTATACTAAATAATTTGTCTCTAAGGAAACAAAATGTGTTTTTTTTTTTACCAGTATTTGGGAAAGGAATAAGCAAAATAATGTGTGATCACTAAATAACAGGAAATCACTATTATCTAATGACTAATGCATGTGACAGTGGTCTCTAGTTTCTCTCTTCACATCTGGGGAAGATTCCAAAGATTCATCACTCAGGAGAAAAGTCACTTTTGAACTTCTATGGAACTTAACTGTCCTGCTCATATGGTATTCCTCATATCTCACTTTGTGTTCTAATTATTTGTGTACATATCTTATACTAGTTTGTAAACTCTACTAGACTGAAAACCCCTCAAGGGCAAGGGGTAAGTTTTATTTATCTTTGTATTTCCCTTAATGTTTAGCACAGTTCCTTGAATATATAGGCACCTAATAAGTTTTTGTTGTTGAAAGAATGGACATCATAATTCCACATTCTCCATTGTAGCTGATCTCATCCTTATGAACAATTGGCCACCCAATGCCACCTATAGAAGTCTTAGCCACACGTTAGCTATACCTACTATATTGTTTGTATATCATTGTATAAAATTTAATTGATTTCTTCCCCAAGGTTGTGTGGAAGATGTAGTTAAGTCACCCTGGTGATTTCTCATAAAATAGAGGCAAGTTCCCAAGGTCTTCCTTTTTTTCAAATTTTGCCTCAGGTTTTGCTCCCTCTTAGATTATATACAACAGTATATCATCATTATCATATGTATGTATTCTAGTATGTGTGTGTGTGTGTAAAGAAAGAGTATCTTTAAACAAAAGATACAAGATCCAACTTATTATATATCATCCTTTGTAACTAGAATGTTGTTGAAACTAATATCTGTGTCATAGGTCAACTGAGCTATAGCAAACTGGTAATGCAGTCACAGAGTTATGGAATAAGAGCTAAAATGGATCTCCGCTTATTTTTGTGGAATCTAAGGTCAAACACATGGCTGGCATTTTACCACAAGCATTGTATTACACTACACAACTGAGCACCACTCAGCATGTAGGACTCCCTCTCCAAGTCAAGTCCCATCAACAAGCTATGTCCAACACAGTACTATAGACAGAAAACAGAAAGAAAGGGAAAACAAACAAACAAATATACATTGCCTGTCTTCGAGAAGCTCACAGTTCAGTGATGGAGACATAATATGCAAATAATTATAGGCAAAGAAGAATTAAACAGGATGAATTGGAGATGATCTCAGACATAACTGGTCATGCTCCAGGCCCTCCTTCCCAAATGGGAAAAGTTAAGCTTAGCAACACAAAACAACAAATACATATCTCAGAGACTAAATCCCATGATCAGGAAAATCCCCCAATTTCTTTCTACAGTGGTTATTTCAATATTACTATGCTCTTTTCTTTAGTTTTTTGGGGCAGCTCAGGGGAGGAATATGAATAAAAATAAAAATTCAAACAACATTTTATGGAGTACAGTCATTCTGTGATTTTTTCAATTTGGGTTTGACTTCTGGCTCTTCTATTTCAGAGCTATGTGACATTCTAAAAGTCATAGACCTCTCTGAACTACAGATGCTTCATCTCTAAAATGAGGATGATTTCACTGGCACTCTCTCCCTCACAACATTATTATGAGGCCTCAATAAGAAAACATATGTAAAATACTTAGTAACCTCAAAAATACTACACCAATATAATCTATTATTATTATTTGTTTATAGAGTTTGGAGTTCACTCTCCCTCAATGACCAACAACCGTTCCCTGACTTCCAAAGGTTATGGTTAAAATGCTTAAAATGAAAACAACATAAAGGTAATTGTAAATAGTAAAAAAAATAGCCTTGCTAATAGGAGAAATACATATAAACATAATGCCTTCAACAATTCTATAAGATATATCAATTTTAAGGGGACACACAAGCACAAATAATTTATAAGGAAAGTAGCCCTCATGATAACCAATTCTTTTCAGTACAGGTCAATTTTCAATGATTTTGGAAAATCACCTCTCTTTTAACTGGAACCTAATTCTGGTCCTTTTTTTCATGCATGTCTTCTGAAAAGCCAGGTGTGGACTCTTTACCTACCACTGAAATCAGATGACACAGTATTACACAGCTGTATAACATTAGCAATCCAGATATCCTTTCCCCTCTTTCTCTCTATCTTCCTTCTGCCACCCCCCCCCCAGAAAAAATCAAGAAGAGAACAGATTCAGAGCCTTGGTCAATTTCCCGAGAAAGCAAAGCTGGGCATTTTAAATACCCTAAACCCCTTAGGTCAACCATGAAAAGCAAAGCAAGGTCTGTAGATAAACCTCTAATAAAAATGAAGGAGATTATTCATGGTGCACAAAAGGAGAATCAACATTTAGTGGCATGTAGCAGTGAATTGTACAACCCAAAAGCTATGGCACTAACCTTGAAGCTCTCTCATGGGTGCTTTCAAACCTCAGTGAGGACAGTGATAAGGAAACTGCAGTGGAAATGGGAGGAACTGAGTGGCTCAGGTGAGTCGGTCAGAACCACAAAATCATGCTTCAAATGGTCTGGTGCGTTTGGAAAGGAACAAGGGAACAAAGGAGGAAAAGAGAAAGGTCTGTCCTTCTCAACTAAGTCTATCATGAAGGCTCTCCTTATCATTCCATTCCAGTCCCTGTGATTATGAGGAGGGAGTGAAAGCATCCACTAATCAGGGCAGTGCGCTGTGTTATTCACAAGCTCATAACTGGCAGTAAAACAGAAAGGCCCATGTCTACTGTGGTGAATAATTTCCACACTGAGGCCCTGAGCAGAGGAGTCATGTCATTTGTAACATCTGCCTCAGAATGTGAGTGCCAAAGTAAGCTAGTTAGGAACCTGTACTGTCTCCCTAGCCCCATGCCATGTGAAGGCCAAAGGGCTCCATTGTGTGTATATGTATGCATACATAGGTGCGTATAGTATAAAACAATATACACAAATACCTATATGCATGTATGTACATGAATATAAAGTCACACAAATATATGTGCATAAGTGAATTTATACTTTCATATATTGGTCACAGTCAAGGAGCTAGGAGTGCTCAAGAAAAGACAGGGGGAAAGAGAATATGTGTGTGTTAGGACCATAATATAGTTAGTTATATAATTGATAAAAAGTGATGTTATGGGTATGGCTATATCACTAGAATTCATTTCAAATTTTGGAGAGAATTCCAGGTATTCTTCAGATTTATTCCACCATATTTCCAGTAATGGTGACAGTGGGAACATATCCTTAGCACAGGCTTTGTTCCCTGGTAGACAAAAAATGGGCCTGTTCACTGATGGTGACTCCTAACGATTCTCCAATTTAGGATTTTAATCAAAGCCATTCCTTCTTTCCTGATGCATTTCTGGGCCGCTGTATGTTTATCAACTCCACTCAGAACATTGCTGGTCATCTGTGTCCAAATGAGCTTATATATTGTTTTGTCATTCTCCTCCTTTCGCCTTCTCTCTGATACCTTTGGTCTAGGGCAGGCCCTTTGGAATCTTTGTACTTTTCACACCTTAAATGACCTATTTAATAGTTTTTAAAATCATTAGAATTTGAATGTACCATTCAAAGTCTGACCAGTGTTTACACTGTTTTATACATTCAAATTATGCAGTTTATACATTCAAACTTTAGTTTGAATGGAGCTTCACACCCCCTCTCCCCCACCACACACCCTTACAATTATACTGGCCCAACAGATGGACCTCACAAAGAATCTTTGCCAGCAGTTACCCTTACTCTTCTTCCTAAGAAGGGAAAATCTGACACAATGTTATGAAGGATGTTTCCTATGTGTCACAGGAAAAAGAGAGTCCAGGGGCCTTTTTCTTGGTCAGAGTAAGCTGAAGTCAGACACTAAGTACTAATGAAGCTATTCTTCAGTGCAAACAAAGGTAGACTGATTTTGGGAGGAATTTAGAAGCTAGACAAAGGAAGATTCCTCCTCTTCCCACTCTTCCCCAACTAGTCAGACCCTTGAATTATTCCAATGGTAAATAGAGAGACTAAGACTATGAGAGGTTTAAAAGGGGACTTTTAAATTAACAGGTAATCTATAGCTTCTCTCTTACATTAAATATGTCATCATCCTCATTATCCACGATGTTTATGAAATGCCTACTATGTTCATAGAATTGTATTAAGTGCCATTTTGGAGGAGATGGGGGGGGGGAATTGCAGAATATATAGCTTCTGCCCTCAAGGAGCTTCCATCTAAAGGAGGAGAGAATATCTGACAATAATTGAATCATAGAGTTTACCATCTTTATTTACCATTCTTCTCTCCTACTGTTCTCAGTTTTGGAAAGATAATTTTAGTACGACAGCCAAATGCTACATTGTTGGTATCATTTTATTCTGTTCGATATTTGCTAATTAAGAGTGTTGAACCACATACACACCCCATATCATATGGTGCCCCTGACATGATTTTGAGCATTTCCATTGACCTTTCCACTTCCAAAGAGTTTGGTATTTTTATGAATGAGTTCTGCTTCACAAACTCCCTGTGAGGTTTGTCAGTATCTATCTTTCCACCTTATAGATGGGAGAGTCAGTCACTAAGAGGTTAAGTAACTTACTTTGAGCAGGGGCTGGACTGTGAAACTGAATGATAGCCTTACCCTTCCATAGCTAACCAATCAAGGCAAGTTGATTCTCTTACCTCATCTTCCTGCGTATGCCAGGCAGTGCCAACCATTTTAACAGCCAGTGATAGACAAGTCATTACAAACAGCTATGTGGAGAAAAGGAAATAAAGGCCAGATTCTCATCCTATGTAACTCTAGGGGAAATTTAAATCACCAGATGTCAGTCTGGAGCCATTCCTAAATGCTGCAGCACTGCTTCGTACAATCCATACCACAAATGTGAAAGCATTTCCCCCGTAGGGGAATAAGGGTAACTGAATAGAGGTGGGTCAAGCCAAGCAAAACGAAGTTCAGACCTTGGAAATCAGCTTTAACTTTCCCAAACCAGAGGTTATTTTGCCAGTGGTATATAAGTTTCAGGAGGTCAGGTAATATTGTGTGTATCTGTTTGTTGTTTTTCCTTTATATCTCTAGCACCAAGATCATAGGAACATATACTTAGAACTAGAAGGACCCTTGGAGGCCATCTCTTCATTTTACAGTTAACTAAACTGAGACAGACAGAGGTTAAGACACTTGGCCAGGGTCCCATAACTAGCAAGTATCAGAGGAAGGATTTGAACTCAGCTCTTCCCTCTTCACCATATCAGGCTTCCTCTTGGCCCACAATGAATGTTTCTTGTATTGTGTTGATCAGCAGAAGAATCATTCATTCATCTGGCAGACATTTAATTTTGTTGAATAAAATTTACTTGAAACACTTGGCAAATATAAAAGATAAACATTTCAATACTTTGAAAGAGCTATGATTTTGTGGATATGGATTTTTTCCTCTTTCTGGGCAGAATACAAATCCCCAATGTTCTACCTTGGTACATGGCTTTTAAGAGCTATTGAAGCCAGAACTTTTTATTTTCATACTGTAGTTAACGCGTTGATCAGCCTCTGACAACTGACTCCAATCCTAGGCCCAAGGATCATTTTTACTTGGTAGAACCTACCAGGTCTGTCCTCACCTTTGATTTTTAGAATCTCTCTCTGCTTTCAAGTCTCAATTTAGGCGCTACCAACTTACATGAGGTATTTTGTGATTCCCCCAGGAGTTAGTGCTGGTTTTTTGTTAAAATGACTTTGTAATTGTTTTGTACATCTGATTTTATTTATCTGTGTACAGGTATCGAAACATCCCTCTCAATAAAATGCAAGCTTCTTGAGGGGAGGTACTGTTACATTTTTGTCTCTGTATTCTTAGGGCCTAACAGTTAGCCAATAAAGAAGCATTTATTAAATGCTTACTCTTTGGAAGGCACTGTATATTACACATCATAGGCCCTTGATAAATACTTATTGGATCCAATTTTACGATTTTTTGGTGGATATTGATGTTGTTTGTCTTTTGTTTTCAAAGAGGACCAATAGCATCATCAGGTGATGTCTTGATTTATAAGTCAATTGGATTTAAGTGAGGCAGAAGTGCACAGTTGTCAGCCTCACTCTCTCTTCCAGAGTCACTGAAGTCTTGTGGCAAGACAAAAGTCAGAATGACTGGTGATGATAATATTTATCTCTATGCAGATGACTCATCTATCCAGATGCCCTGCCCAAGTGTCTCTCCTGACTTCTAGTCCCACATCACCAACTGTGTATTGGACATTTCAAATGATATTGTGGAGACATATCAAACTAAACATGACTAGACTGATCTCTCTCCCAAACATATCTATTTCTATGTGGAACACCACTATTTTTCTAGGCTCCCAGGTTCATAGCCTGTGTGTTTTTCTTCACTCCTTTCTCTCCCTCACATATGTAATAATTTGCTAAATATTTCAATGAATTAAAAAAATTAATAACCATTTATTTTTTCTCACTCCTGCCTCCTCCATACTAGGGAAATATAGAAAAAACCAAACCTATATAACAAATATGCACAGTTAAAACAAATTTCTGCATTGGCCATATTCTAAAAGATACGTCTCCTCATGCATGTTTAGTCCATCACCTCTTTGTCAGAAAATTTATTCTTTTTTTTTATTACCTGTCCTCTGGAATCATGGGTAATCTTTGTATTGATCAGAGTGTAGGACCTTGAATGTTACTTTTCTGCACCTCAATTCTTTTATCTCTTAAATGAAGCCTTGAACGAGAAACTAGAAGGTTCTTTCCTACTCTGAATTTCTTGAATTATTTGAATTATCTAGCTCCTCATATGTTAAAAATCAGAATTGATTAAAAAAAATTCACATGAAACTTTCCAGCAGTATTATACTGTACAGACTGATGTATGTCTCAAGTACAAATCTCTATCTTTTTGAAACAATTTGAAAATGATCTTTCCAAAAAAGGAGAAGATAGGGTTTGGATCATCTCAAAGTCACTCTTAATTCCAAAATAATTTCTCCCTGATTATGTACTGTATTAGCAAAAACCCTAGGACACCCAGAATGGCCTGCTAGAACAGGTTCTTTGATCTGCTTTTCTAAAAGAAAGACACCTTCAAAGGGGTCAACAACCTTACTTTAATTAAACATATATACATGCATACATATACATACATATATACATATATAATTCACTAGTTCAGAGGAAAGGTCATCACCCTGAATGTGGAGAAAATACAAGCAGAGAAGTAAAGAAGGTAAAGGTCATTCACTAGTTCAGGGAAAGGGTCAGCACCCTGAACTTGGAGAAAATACAAGCAGAGAAACATAGAGAAATTAGTACAGGGATCCAACAGACAGGACTCCAATTGCCCTATAATACAACCACCTACATACACCACCAGACTGGGAAAGCACCAACACCTGAGTAATTAGTGGACTCTTAACAAATGGCTACTGAGAGAGTCATGCCCAGAGAATCAAAAGGTCCTTCTCTTCGGCAAGCCTTCAAAGTAAAATACCAACCTTCCAGTATATATAATTTTCAACTAATAGGCTCAGAGACAGAAGGCACCACAACCCTCCTGACACAGTGCCTGATTGGCTTAGTACCAAAAAGTGTGAAAGCCTTCCTGCAAGCAAGCCTTCCCTAAACAAGCTCCTCCTTAGGCAAGTTTCTCCCCCAATGGAATCTATGTGACTCAGGTTGTATACACATGTGGTGAAATAGGCCGATTAGTATACAGGGAAGATCTTCATATTCCATTAACATCACATATCTGCCTTTAGTTATAATAGGAAGTATGTCTGAGCAGCTGAAATCGTAATGGAATTAAATTAAATTAAACTCCACATTCAGGTGTGTGCTGGAGCCAGTTCTAACCAGCTTATTATATAGATTATTCAGTTTTCCATATAAGCCTGTTGTTGTTCATTCTTCCATCTCAAAGAGGACTATAAAATCAGGAAGGTGATATTAGGACTTGCAAGTGAATTGGATTTAAGTGAGGGAGAACTCTACAAAGTCATTAGCCTCACTTTTTCCTCTGAAGTCATCTGAGTCCAGTGGCAAGATATAGATCAGGATGACTGGAAATGGCCCTGGAGGCAATGAGAGACCTTGATCTTTTTTTATTTATTTATTTTGCCTTTTTGGAGGGCAATTGGGGTTAAGTAACTTGCCCAGGGTTACACGGCTAGTTTTGTGTGTGTGTGTGTGTGTGTGTGTGTGTGTGTGTGTGTGTGTGTGTGTTAAGTGTCTGAAGCTGGAACCAAACTTGTGTCCTCCTGACTCTGGGGCTGGCACTCTACTCACTGCGCCACCTAGCTGCCCTGACCTTGATCTCTTTTCTTATTTTTTCCTAAGCAATTGGGGTTAAGTAACTTGCTCAAGGTTACATGTCCAGTTATTTCTGGGTGTGGTAGTAAGTATCTGAGCCCGGATTCAATCCCAGGTCATCCAGACTCTGGAGCCTGTGCTCTTACTCACTGTGCTACCTGGCCGTCCCTCAACCTTGATCTTTTTAAACTAAGATCTTTAACAGGTCTCAGTTTGACTGAGGCAATGCATATTAATTGATTAAGGCTAGGTAAGAAATGAGGCAGAGAACTACCTAGTCAATAAAAAAATTAAATTTAAATTTAAAAAAAGTCAAATTTTGGTAAGACCCTCAGGATTTCTGACCAAAATAGAAACAATTGCTATTTACATTCACAAATGATGAGCCCAAACGATTGCTGGGGCCCAAACAATGATGAAGTAGGCTTGATTTTCCTCTTACCTGTGAATGCTCTGCCCCCCAAAATATAAATTTTGATCAATGAAACCTCAAAAGATATTTTGTTGGGTGGCTAGGTGGTGTAGTGAATAGAGCACTGGCCCTGAAGTCAGGAGGACCTGAGTTCAAATCCAGCCTCAGACACTTAACACACTTATTGGCAGTGTGATTTTGGGCAAGTCACTTAACCCCAATTGCCCTCCAAAAAAGCAAAAAACAAACAAACAAACAAAAACAAAACAAAACAAAAAGTTATTTTGTTTATGGGCTAGATTTTTTTCTTAAGGACCTTGTCTTAAACCCAAATCACCCAAGTCAAACCCCACTTGGTCATGGTTTGTCCCCTGATTGGCTCAGAGTAAATGCAAATAACAATTGTTTCTGTTTTGGCCAGAAACCCTGAGGGTTTTTTACCTCACAAATTGATTTTTTTAAATTTTTTCTTTTTATTTACTAGATAATAGAGGTCATTCTCTGCCTCTTTTCTTACTTCCCCTTTAATCACTGAATGGGTGTTGCCTCAGTCAAACTGAGACCAGTTAAAGACCTTAGTTTAAAAAAGATCAAGGTCCCCCACTGCATACAGGGCCATCTACGGTCATCTTTATCTGCATCTTGGCTATGGATCCAGATGCCCCCAGAGGAGAAAGTGAGGCTGGTGACTTTGCACAGCCCCTCCCTCACTTAAATCCAATTCACTTGCAAATCATGGCATTCCCTTCCTGAAGTGGTATTCTCTGAGAACAAAGCACCAACAACAATAATAAGCCTGTAAACCTGGGATATTAGCTTGATTTATTGTTTTATTTATTGTCTTTACTTAAGAAAGTGTTAATAATGAATATTAAACTTAAAAGTCTGTGTACATATTCTTTTATTCCCGCTCCCCCCATTCTGATGGTCAAACATTTACCAACATACCCCTATATTGCTCCATAAACATTTCTGAAACTTAGTGGGATTGGAGTGGAAGTCTCAAGGGATAAAGTCATCCCAAGATGATGGGTCTGCTGGGGGTGCTAATTATAAAAATTTTATTTTTTTCTAAATTGGAATTTAAGCAGTACTTTTAGGGTTTTAAAGGTGTTTTACATTCATTAAGTGGATTTACATCCATTTGAGACTCACAACATCCCCATGTACATTCCAGTCAACCTGGCCCAATTGGTGTTTTTTTGCTAATCCCTATCTTCCATTTCCCACTTTCTTGCTTTTGCTCAGATTTTTCCTCATACCTATAATGTATTTCCTCTTCATCCCTGTCTCTACATGTATTCAAAGCTTAGTTCATGCACTAATCCCTATGAGAGGACTTTCCCTATCCCACTACTTTGGAGTACTATCTCCCTTCTCAAACTGTTGATTGTGTATTTGGTAATCTGTTTCTATGTTGTATTCCCAAGGTAAAAATTTACACTCTGTAATGGCAAAAATAATTGGGTTTTTGGTTTTGTCTTTGTATTCCCACTGTCTAGAACAGAGCCTCATATCTACTAATTGTTTAACACATGCCTGTTGGGTTGGATTGGAATTTAAGTAACATTTCTAGAAATAGTTTGTTATGAACATTTGCTATTGTATGAAAAAGTGGGAAAGAACAGCCAGTATTAACACAGCACTTCATAAATGCAAAGTGTTCTCTGCACATGTGGCCTGATTTTATTCTCACAAATATTTGTGAGTCAAGTAGAATATTATTATTATTATTATTATGCCCATATTTTTAAAGATGAGTCAACTGAGGTTTAGAGGGGTTGTGATTTGATGTTAGAACCAGGCCTTGACCCCTCAGACACTGGTTCCAAGGTCAACGTTCTATTCACCAAATCATGCTGCCTCTTAGTACAACCTTTACAGGATATGTATTGAATCTCATATTTTGCTAGAAGTCTCTGAATTAGACTGGAAACTTCTAAAGGCAGAATAGAATTTTCTGTTGGTCTTTGGGGATCACAGACCTGAGATCACAGAAGCATTCTAAGACCAGCTTCCTTATTTTAGAGATGAGAAAAGTGGAAAGGCAGCAACAGGTAAATTACCAGCCCAAGGTCACACAGGTAACAAGCATATAAACTGGGATTTAAATCTGTATCCTTGGTTTCCTGGACCATATTGTTTCACCATAGAAGGATGAATTCTGTTGAAGCAAGTAGTTAGTACATTAAGTATCTTTGACTTTAAGTCAGAGAGATATTTTGAATTACATATAGATCCTCTTAGTGAAGAAGCACTGAATTGTCCATTATTTTATCTCTCCTAAAAGTGAAACAGGAAAAGATAGGAAAAGAAAGCAAAGATTGAGAAAGAAAGTTCAGCAAGGCCTTCAAATGCAAATAGTGGCCAAACAAATTAGTAGAATTAAAAAATTTAGAAAGGCATGGCAAAAAGCAAGTCCCTTTTCAGTGGGTGACTCATTCTATAGGCTTCCTTCCTACAAATGGTATTGTCACACAGCCTGCTGAAGTTATTTGATCTATGCTTAAAAAAAGAAACATCTCAAGACTTCTTTTCAGAAGACAGACCCCTAAGGAATGGAACACAAATTATGGTTTCTTTTCATCACCACTGCCACTAGCCCTACTACCCCCCAGCACTAATTACTATAGTTCACAGACCCCATGTTCTATCTCCTTTTTAAGGTTAAAGAATACCCAGAGATAAACAGTGGAAATCCAAAACTGATTTGGGCTTGTCACTCTCATTTTGAAATGCATTATGTAAGAGGGAGAATCCTTATCTGAAACTACAGGTTGAAACACACCAGAGGTCTTAAATTAGTCTTCTCTTTGAAGCTGTTACAGGGAGGTAGATGGGAACACAGATGATGATATGTACCTGAAAGTCATATTCAGGGGAAGGCACAGCACTGCCTTCTGGGTAACAGGACAGGGAAAGAGATGAAGAGAGTCTGAAAGGAATTAGCAACTCTCTCTCTCTCTCTCTTTGGGGGGGTGGGTGGTGGTTATTCTAGGATTCCAGGTCAATTTTTTGAGAACTTTTCTCTGAAATTCATTTACAAGGGCTATGTTCCTGGGGGAAGTCAGAATGAAGCTCTCAGGAAGAAAAAAAAATCCTTCTCCACATGAGGAGAATTAACTCTTTCGAGGAACCAAGATGCTGATTAGTATCCCAAAGGCAAAATGTCCTTGATGCTAAGCAAAGAAGTGGGGGGTCTTCAGGGAGCCAGGATCATTCTTCCTTGACAAAGAAAAATCCCATATTTGAAAAACACTTTATATCTATTCAGAAAGAAAATATATAACTAGAATCATAAAATTCCTACAGTTTACTATTTTAAAAATAGCTTGAAAGCCATTAACTGAACTCAACATGCATTTATTGAGCTCTTCCTGTGAGAAAGGAATTACATCAAGTCACTTAGATGAGATTGTGGAAAAGTGCTGGAGTCAGAGTCAGGAAAACCTCTATTCAAATACTGCCACAGATTTAATAGTTGTGGTACCCTGAATAAGTCACTTTGCCTCTATCTGCCTCAGTTTCTTCATCTGTAAAATGAGTATTTTAACAGCCCCACCTTACAACATTTTATTGTCATAACATTATATTTAAAATTTTGCAAATGTTTAAATACTACGTAATTATTAACTATTACAAAAGTAAACAATCAAATATTTATAAGCATTGTAGTTAAATTACAGAAAGTGAGAGCCAGCAGGAACCATATATATCATCTAATCCAACCCTCCTCCCCATAACCATTTTATAGGTGAGCAAATTAAGCCAGAAAAGAGGTAACATGGTATAGTAAAAAAAAAAAAAATCTATCTGCCTGTCTATCATCTATCTATCTATCTATCTACCTATCTATCTATCTATCTATCTATCTATCTATCTATCTATCTATCTATCATCTATCTATCTATCTATCTATATCTATCATCTGTCTATCTACCTATCTATCTATCTATCTATCTATCTATCTATCATCTGTCTATCTACCTATCTAATCTGAAACTGGAGTCAAAGGAGCTATTGGAATCTTACTCCTCGCTGTGTCATCTTAGTTAAGTTCCTTAACTTCTCTTGATTTCGGTTTCTTCATTTTTGTTGTTTTTTGTTTTTGTTTGTTTTCATTTTTTAATGAAGACAGATAAAGTGAGCTTCAAAATCTAAATTTTATCTTGCTGACCCTTGTTCAAGGTTATATCAAGAGTTGCAGATGTAGGACTAGTACCTCAGGCACTGTATTTGTAGTGTGATATGATTTACCCCTGTATTGTATAACCACTCATCTTTTGTGGATGAGCAAATAGGTACACAGTGACTTTAAAGGACTCATCGGGTATCACTATAGCTATCCAATGGCAAATCTGGGCTAGGACTCAAAATGATCTCTCTAATTAAAGAAACATACCCATTGTTTCTTCTCATTATCTCTCAGGAATGGGTTTGGATTTGCTTCTTTATACTTCAAAGTGAACTTGAAAAGGACCTAAGAAATATGTGTATATATATACATATTATGTATATCTATATTTGTATATATACATACATATGTGTGTGTATACTTATGTATATGTTGTTCCTAACCATTAGAAAGTAAGCTAATTGAGACTTGGGATCATTCTTTTTCCTTTCCTTTCTCTTTTCCTTCCCCTCCCTTCCCTTTTCTCCCCTCTCCTCTGCTCTGCTCTCCTTTCCTTTTTGCTTCTCTTATAGTATAGTTTCTGGCTTATGACAGGCACTTATTAAATACTTATGGAATTGATTTGGATTGGATTGAATTGAATTGAATTGGATGAAAAATAATCTATCAGATCTGGAAAAATATGTTTGACAGTTTAATAATTTATAAATAATATATGTATATATCCATATATACACATGTTCATATATGCATGCACACATAGACACCTATACATGCTATGTATGCACATATATGTATCTGCACATATATAATATTTCATTCCCAGGGTGTGGGTGATAAATGGGAGCTTAGGTATGAAGTTGTATGAGCAAATGATTTGATCAGGAAAAGTCTCTGGCAGACTTGAACTGAGCCTTGAAGAGAACTACAGATTCCAAGAGGTGGGGAAAGAGATCATTTCAAGCATAAGGAGAGCCTTTGTATGTCTTACATATGCAAACACAAGAAGAACAATCTAGCTAAAACATAAAGTATGTGAAGAGGAGTATGGGAATCAAGTCAATTATCTTTTGTTAATGAGTAATTATATCCAAACAATCCCCTAAATATTACAGGAGAAAATCCATTCTTACATAACTTAAAAGCCTGTTTTCTATGTATTGAAGCTGAGATCTTTAGACTCTGACAGTGACTATCTATGAGACCTTGAGCAAATTATTTAATCACTCTGCCTCAATTTCCTTTTTAGGAAGTAGATAATCTCTTATAGTTGTTCTTAACCTGGGATCCGTGAACTTTTTTTTTAAGCAATTGGGATTAAGTAACTTGCTCAAGGATACACAGCAAGGAGTTTCTGGGTGGGTGCTAAGTATCTGAGCCTGGAACCAATCCCAGGTCTCCTGACTCTGGGGCTAGCACTCTTACTCACTGTGCCACCTGGCCGCCCCATTGTGAACTTCTTTTAAAAAATATTCTAATATCTATATTTAGATGATACTTAATTTCCTTTTTTGAAATCTTATGCATTTCATTCTCTACATTTAAAATATTCTCTGAAGGATTGCATAGGCTAAACCAGACTGCCAAAAGGGGTCGACAACACAAAAAAGTCAAGAAACTCTTGGTCAAAAATCTTTTCCGGCTCCAGTATTCTAGATTCTATAACCAGAGTGAAAATGGGGCAGTAGAGATTGGGGTAGGAATTGGGGATAGGGTCATGGGTCCCATAGGATCATAGATTGATTATAGATTTAGAATTGGAAGGGGCCACAGAGTTTTTCATTTTGCATAATGTCCATATTTTGGACATGAGGAAACTAAGCCCCAGAGAGATTAAATGACTTTCATAATTAAAAAAAAAAATGGTTTGACAACTTTTTCCTCATTCTCTAGTTTCACTGCAGGATAGACATAAGCAGAACTACTGTTGGCATTCTCTTTCAAGAACACAGAATGCCTGTATTTAGAGACTTCTTTTTCTCACCTCCAAAAGTTCTGCAAGTCCAAGGAGACACCTTGTTGCTTCACCCAAAATTCCTCCGAAGCACTCATAGGAATTCTGAGCACAAGACAAACTGAGAATGACCTAAATCTCTTCTTTGCTTCCCATCATCTAACTGTCACTCACTCTGTTCTAAATATAATTTCAGGTTGATTCTCCCAGGCAACATATATTGCAATTAAAGAGATAACATACTAATGTTGATGAAAAGAAATGTTCTTTCCCAATGTGATATGTAGACTTACAGGAGAAAAAATAGGGGTGACCAGCTTTAATGGGTAATAGTACACACACATCAGGGTGTCCAACCCTGATGAATGAAGATCATAAAGCATTTTTAAGTACAAAATGGACAAGGAGCAAATAGACCTTTCACAAGAAAGGGATGTTGGTGTTTTAGTGGCCTTTGAAATCAATATGAATCAACAGTATGACATGGCAGCCAAAAATGTATTAATGAAATTGACTTACTAAAATACTTTCAAGATCTATGATTTTGTCTGTTACTACTCCCTCTTTTGATGCATATAAAAGAATACAAATTCTTTATCAAATGGTTTAATGAATTCCTGTGATCTAGAAAGGGAGATGTGGTCAATAATAGACCAGAGAAAAGCTTATGTAGGGCATGTTTTCTGGAAAATAAGCTATAAGGGGTGAGGGAGGTCCATCTTCTGATTGCTTCCCATTTTAACAAGGTTGTTTTGTTTTTAGTTTGGTTTGGTTTGTTTTTGTTTTGTTTTGTTTTGTTTTGGTGTGTGTGTGTGTTTGGATTGTTTTTTTTTTTTTTTTATAACTAGATGCCCCATTAGCAGGGATTGCTTGATGCTTAACAGAGAGTTAATCAGACAACAAACAAACAAACAAACAAACACATATTAAACACTTACCATGTTCAAGAATGGGTTATAAATTAAGACTGGAGTTGAAGGAGTAGAAAGTCAAGAGGGAGGAATGTAGGAAATGGAATAGTGACAGAGAAAAATCAATTGATTAATAAATCAATTCAAAGCCATCTCTGACACATTTGGGACATATGCCATAGATTGCTAACCCTGCACATCAATAATATAACTGGTTGATTAATTTAACTTTATACTTTTCAATTTGGGGTTTCGCATTTTAAAGATACAGCTTTCATGGCTCACTGAGAGCTAATTTTTTTTTCCCCTACTCAGAGAAAGTTTGGGAATAGTATATACTGACAAAGTATCAGGAATATTCTTATCAGCCTAAGCAACATTCTAAAATCAAAGAAAAGTGTGCTCTGAGATATTGTGGTAAGTATGCAGAAAGGTTAGACAGGATCTCATAGGTCACCTGTTCTAACCTCTTTCTAAGCAGGGGTCACTGTTTCCCTGACAAATGACAGTCCAGAATCCTCTTGGAGACCTCCAGTGACAGGAAACTCATCCACTCATGAGGCAACACTTTCTATTTTTGGACAGCTCTAATCATTAGGGAAATTTTCCTTATGTTGAACCAAAATGGGTCTCCCCATATTTTCCACCCATTTCTTCTAGGTCTGCCCTCCAAAGTGAACAGAAATAATCTAATCCCTCTTTCACATGACAACCCTTCAGATTTACACACTCATCCAACAGAACAACATTCACTCTCTCTCTCTGTCTTCAAAATACTAGATTTTATGTTATAGGAAAAAAAAAATTTTCTGGTGCAGAGATCACCAACTGTATTTTACCCCTAAATGGTAAATGGAATACTGGATCTCTCTATCCCAAGTGTAAACTAAAACAAAGTCTCCTTTCAAAAAAAAAATGTTCTCCATGTCTTTTTATGTTTATAGATGTCTGTCATTTCTTGATATAGTGCTGTAATATAATACCAAGCAAAGGCAGCTTCCCAGGTTCAAAATACCAGCATAGGTGCTCTCTATTTTATTCAGTAACAAACCCAGAACAGAGAAGATCAAAACATGACATCATTCAAAATACAGTATTTACTAAGTATGATTAAATAATCTCCAAGTACTACCCCACCCCAGGACCTTCCAATCATTCAATCAATTACAAAGTCTCTGTTCTAAATACTTCTCCACCCCTAGGCTATACCTTAATTAAGTCCACCACAAAGCCCCTCTTCTCAAATGGAGATTAGTTTCCAAACATAAGTAAAATACATTCATTTGCTCAACCATAGAACACAAAAAGGTCAAAAGTTCCCCACCCCTGGATCACAATTGAATCTACCCCAGAGTTACATCAAGTTTAAACACAGCACTTAATACCCAAAGGGAGGTCTTTTCTTCATCTTGACACGAGGCAAGTTCTCAGCAATCTT
>NW_027186492.1:20581882-20619559 GCF_028583685.1 Petaurus breviceps papuanus
AGGACTGTCTTTCACCAGTGGACAAATCTGGCAAAACAACATCAAAACAGACAGACAAAGTACCAGCAAAACAGCCATGTCTCCTCAGTCCTTGGCAGCTCAGGGTGCAGGTCTCAAAAGTCCAGGGCAATTCAAAGCGGCCACCAGCAATTCTCTTAGTCTCTCTCTCTCCACGAGGTGCTGCTTCCAAAAAAAAAGATCTTCCGCCTCTCTCCTGTCTCTCCAAATCTACATCACCAGCTCCTCCCACTTCAGGACTTTCTTTTCACATCAACAAGCCCATCCCACAGGTGGGATTAACAAACTCTGGGTTTTAATACAATCAATTTGAAAACCAAGCCAATACAGGGGAATCTTTAATTGCCATTACTATCACAAGTGCCCCCTCCATAATGTCCTCCCTTATAATAAGGAAAAACAGCCATTCAAAAATGTCTGAAAAAGCAACCTTATCTGCCAGAACATCTTTACAACTGTCCCATTCCCCCATATCCTCCAAGAATAGTAATATGTTTCATCAACTATATTCTGGACCCAATAGTTGGCATTGTATTTAGTCACAATTCATTTCTTTTTAGTGTTTTTTTTCATTTACTTGATTGCATTCATTGCAAATATTTTTGTTCTCTTGGTTCTGACTTCTTCTGTCTGCATTTGTTCATATAAAAACCAAAGGGGCATAGGAACGTAAATCTGGGAGAGAAAAGTACATCAAGTGCTAGCTATACCTACCTCCACATTTTACCGATGAGGAAGGTGAAGTAATACATACCCATTAGATTGACAAAACTTAGAGATTAACTGGTGGCAGTCAGATGGTACAGTGGGTCTCTATGGTGCTGCAGATGGTGCTGTACCTGAAGTCAGGAGAGCTCAAATCTGGCCTCAGATTTGGGAATGTCACTTAACTCTCTTTTCCTCAGTTTGCTTATCTGTAAAATGAACTAGAGAAGGAAATGGCAATCCACTTCAGTCTCTTTGCCAAGAAAATCCCAAATGGGATCACAAAGATTTGGACATGAATGAAACAACTCAACAATAATAATAATAGCGAGTAACGTACTCAATATCACACAGGTAGTATGTGGTAGAGTTAGGGTTAAAACCTAGGTCCTCTGACTCCAAAACCAGAACTCTTTCATTACAAATACTATCCTGTGTTTTCTGAGTTCCTTATTTCTCGTTATTCTTATGACACAATAGTATTTCACTGAATCCATATACCAAAGTTTGTTTAGACATTCCCCAAAAGATGGCTAATCATCATGTTTCCTTTTCTTTATTTCTTTTTTTTTCAACCACAAATAATACTACTATGAATTATTTTAGTAGGCATGGGTCTTTCTTTTTGTATTGAACTTCTGTGGGCTATATCTAAAGGCCCTTTTTCCTTGGCTGTAGGGGAGGGAAAAGAACAATTTTTTATCAAGGGTCAACTATGTGCCAGCCACTGTGCTTAGTATTTGATAAAAATTATCTCATTAGATCATTACAATAATCCTGGGAAGTAAGTGCTATTATTAGGTCCATTTTACTAGCTGTATGATGTGGGCAAGTCACTTAACATCTTTCTGTCTTGGTTTCCTCAATCAGAAAATGAAAATAATAATAGCAGTTACCTTCCAGGATCATTGAGAGGATCAAATGAGGCAATATTTACCAAGTACTTAGCATACTATAGGTGCTTAATATTTGCTCTCTACCTTTCCTTTCACAGTTGAAGACACTAAGGCAGACAGACAGCAAACAGTTGCTATTTGTAGTAAGTATGTGTGTGTGGTAGCAAAAAACTGGAAACTAAGACTGTCTAACAATTGAGGAATGGCTAAACAAGTTGTGGTATATGAATTTGATGGAATACCATGCTGTAGAAACTTGTGTCACACAAAAAAATGAGGGAACATATTATTTCAAAAAGACATAGAAAGACATACAAAATAGTGCAGATCAAAGTAAGCAGAACAATTTATACAACTGAAGGAGCTAAGCATTTATTAAATACCTGCTATGTTCCAGTCAATGTGCTCAGTCCTTTATTTATATATTATCTCATTTGATGCTCTCCATCACCTGAGGAGGTAGGTACTAATATGATCCCATTTTACAGTTGAGGAGACTGAGGCTAAACAGACTTCCCCAGGGTCACACAGCTGGGACATGTCTGAGACCACATTTAAACTCAGGTCTTTTTGATCCCAGGCCCAGCACTCTATTCACCACACCACCTAGCTGTCATAAACATAGAGTAAGAAGATTCCATCTGAAATGCTGAGTGACAAACCCCATAATCACAGAAGTCTTCATTTTGTCCATCTCAGTACAGGCTGGCTATGAGAGTGTAGTTCACATCATCTTCTCTGCCTTTGTGTCCTAGATGAACTCCAAGGGTCTTCATGTGCTCAACTGGATTCCTTCTCCATCTCTAGAAAAGTCACATCGCCATAGGTGTTTTCCTAAGTTTCAACCTTTAGATCTGCTGACAAAGGGAAGCCATTTTTTTTATCCTCTCTGACCTTTTCCACAACAAGTCACTTGTTCTGTGTTGTGCCATAGAATTTCTTGAAATTTAGCAAATTCTTGAAAAGAAAGATTTAATCTCCTCTGGAGAAGCTGCTGAAGATTTGTGGATGCCTATTCTCAACATGTCAAATGTGGCTTGGCTGCTAAATTTACTGGGACCTCCTACACAGCTGAGGATTTCTGTGACTCTGCTGGAAATAATGGCTTTCAGAGGCAACCAAACAGCATTAGAGAGAAATATTTGAGGGAAAACAGATTTTCAGGTTGCAGAAAGAGTTCTCGTTTTAAAAAGGAAATTAAGTTTCCAGAACTCATTATATTGTTTTCCCTTATGTTTGACCCCCAAATTGGAGTTTGAGTTTCTTCATTTTCTCTCCTAAAATCATCTGCCAGGAATTAGGTAACTCAAATTTCCAGGCCCTCAAAGGCCACACAAAAATGGAAGCATTAATTCAAAAGTATTATTATGGAATAAATTGAATTTTGTTAAGTTGCCTTTTAAAAACCCCCATTTCTTCTTGTGCTTAATCATTACAGGTAATTTAGAAATAAATGCTTCCACAGGTGAACCAATAGAAATATTTCACTGTCATTGAACAAAAAGCTAAAAACTAATTACTGTATCGAGCACTCTTCTAGTGGTAATTTCTGTAATCTTTTGGAATCATTGCCCATTCCCTCTAGTTTCCATCCTCACTCCCCACACAATACTCTTAACTCCTACCCACAAAGACTGGTCCTTCTTCTTTCTCTGTCTTCAAGGAAGAAAAGGTGATAGTCTCTGACTCAATTTTATTCCCTCCTTCTTTTGAGACTGCATTGAATGCATTCATCCCTAGACAGAATAGGTCACCCTACTCTATTCTCAAGTGGGCATAGAGATGCTAAAGGCATTAAATAGATTCAATTACTCCTCAGTCATTTGGAGATAAGTTTTGTTTATCTTTTAACTAACTAATGCAGGGAATCTGTATGCATAAAAAGTCCTTCTGGACAATTTGGTTTACCTTTCCTGAAGTTCACCACCTAGACCAAGGAAACAGTTATTATCTCACCATTCTGAAGACTTGCTGTGCTTTAGCTAGGATTTTCTGGTAGACATCACTAGAGGAATGCCTCGTTTGAAGTGTTTGGAAGTGCACCCCCAAAGTACCACTGAAAGAGTGTGTAACCCAGTTTTGTAGCTCCTGCTCAATAATCTAGCCTGGTTTGGCATAGGCTACTGGTGTGAGACTATAATATACATACTGAAGAGATGTTGTATATTGCCTTTTTTATGCCACTGATCCTTCTCCCTCCCCTCCCTTTCTACACTTTAGTGTAAATACCATCATTTCTCTCTGTCTGTACCTGGCTCATGGTACTCTCTTAAGTCTCTCCCTGTCTTGTCTCTAGGCTCTTCAAGACCCCCATGGGTCCTTTTTATGGAATCTCTGTTATCTCCCCCAAACCTCTCTCTGAATGCTTTCAGTCTGTTTCTGGTCCCTCTGTCCCTTCACTGATGAGGGACGGAATCCCAATAGGTTCAGCAGGAATTATGATCTTATCTAAGACCAGAAAACCTGCAATAGCGTCTGGAAAGAATTCAAGGTCTCAGGCTTAATTGGAGTGAGAGTTGTAGAAGTTTATTCTTACGCTTCTATGCGAAGCGGGCAAGAGTCCTTTAGGGGACCTGCAAGTGAGAGGGGTACATGCTTTTACCTTTAAAGGGTAGGGCTGCCATTGTCAGGGCTGACTGGACTGGAGGGGCCTCAGTGCATAGACAAAGGTCAGAGCTGACCAAGAGGAGCATATGTGAATAGATAGTTTAGATAAGATTTGGGCCAGGCCAAAGGAGACAAAAGGCAAGGACAAAGGAGGGTGTGGGCCAGGCCAGAGAAGAAATGAAGAGATTAAGTAAGAACAAAGGGGTCACAGGGTGTTGTCTAGACTGAGTGTGGGATAAGGAGAAGGGGCAGAGCTCAAGGATGGGAAAGGACAAATTGCAGTTACAACTGAACAGACTTGTTTTACAAGTTGGTTTCACAAATTGATCTAGACCCCAGGTACCCCATCATCACTGCTCAATCTTTGAAAGTCAGTGTGGATAGAATAATACATCTAGAGTCTGGAAGATCCGGTTTACAATCCTTCCAAAGACCAGCACTCATCACCCTAAATATAGACCAGCACCACCTACCACTGCTGTGGGGAACTTGCCCTTCCCCTACCCAGGCCTCAGTGCCCCATTGCCCAGTTCCCACCAGGCACAGCACTCTTGAGTTTCATCTGGATGCTGACTGCCTCAAGCCCACCTCTGCTGGAGGTATCCCAGAGCCCTACTCGGTGGTCACCTGTGGACTCCCAATCCACTTTGCTAGACCATCTGTACTATATAGTTGGGACCTTGCCACCTCATTGATATCTTCCCTACCAGAACCAAGGTTATACCTAGCATTCCATCTGCCCTGAACAGAATACGAAGTAGGACCTTCCTGTGTGTGTATTGTATCCCCCAACTAGAATGTGAATTCTCTGAGAGTAGATTGTTTTGATTTTTTTTAATTAGTCCCTTCATCACTCTGAAGCTCAGTTTCCTTATCTGTAAAATGGAGTCAGCTCTATCTGCTTCCTGGGGATGTAGGAAAGCTCGAACAAGAAACTGCATAGAAAGCACTTTGAGTTATATAAATGTTGTCAGCTATCAGAGCTATTATTCTTATTTCTATGCAGACAAAAGAATCAAACACAGTTAGACTTTGGATTTATGAAAACACTACCCCCTCCTAACTTCCCCCAAGGATTTCAGGTACATTCTGGTATTTTTCTGTTTGTTTCAAGTATTTCAGGAGAGTGAGGCTAGAGGAGTTTGAAAATGAAACATCATTACTTAGTGGCTCTATTGCCCAAACCCCCAGCTGAAAGAAACACCAACCCCAAACTCACACAATTCATGATGCTTCTGGCTAAGGGAATGCTGATACAAAGCAGCAGAGCTATCAAATTAACAGAAAGCACATTCTAAAGACAATAAAGTACAGCATCCCCACCCAGAGCACTGCAGCCTGGAAAGAAAAGCAGCCCCCACCCTCAACCAATCCCCCAGACATAAAACAGTATCAATGCAGAAATATTAAAGGGAAAATTAATAATTTATTTTAAAAATTCATTTGCTGCTGCACTTTGGTGAATTAATTACTTTCTATCCCTCTTCTCTCTCTCCTTCCTTTCCCTCACTGCTAATGATCCAGTTGCAGGAGGAGTGAGAAGGCAAAGGGTAGTGGCAGAGGGTGGGGGAGGTTGTGGGTGGGAGACAGAGACTAGAAGGTTTCATTGAAATGCAAAGAACAGCTTTCCAATGGGGACTTCCTCTCCTAGAAGAGCTATTGCTGTGTTGTGTATATGGGCAGCCTATATGACCTGGTGAAAGCAGAAGGGCAGTTTTCAATTAGTCCCTTCTTTTTCTGCACCTGGAAAGTAATAGGAAAGACGTTCTATGTTCTACTTTGTGTTATGGAGGGAGGGGGAAAAATGCAATACAGAAAACAAAAGGCCCAAGTTGCTGAAAGATGAATGCATTGCTTATCCCCCACTCTCTAATCCAACACACTGCCTTTCCATGCTTATTCAAGAAAGATGGTGAGGAAGGCAGCTGGAGGGCTGTAGTACAAGGCTTTTAAGTTCACTTAGAGCTTTTGAATGGGGGTGAGAGGAGGTACACTGGCTCATCAATAGATAGCTAAACGCGCTGGAAAACTGGTGGAATCCTGGAAAAGCTCAAATCCAAGGTCATTCAAGTTATTGTCAAGGTTACCAAAAAATCCGTCAAAGGAGTTTCACTTGCCAAACCCGAGGTAAGGGTCCCATTCCTTGCATTTTCCAGAAGCTCTTAGAATAATAGTACCTATACTTTCAACATGCCAGTCCAAGCCATCATTTTCAAGTACATGAAAAAAAATGTGGTTTTCAAATACTTTGTTTGGAGCCCAATCCTTGTCTCAATACATTCTCTAATTGAAATGCTTTGAAGAAGATACTTCTCTTATAAGGAAAAAAAAAACGAAAAAAAAAAACAACACATCTGTATAGGGATCAGCAGGTATTTTAGCCTCAAATACCACCATTGGGGTGAAGCAACGCTTATGGGCATTGCTGGACACATATGCAAAATATAAATCATAAACAGAGAGAAAAAGAAGGAAAGCAGGAAATGGGAAATGGGGGAGAAGGGGAAGACAAAATTCAATTTTCTATTTAACTCAAAAGGAAGAGGAAAGGAAAAAAGGATGAAGTATGTGTGGCAGGGAGTGGAGGATCAGACTCCTTGGTGTTTCTTTCTCTGAAATGCGGTGCCCTGATCCTAAGCTATGTATGGCTAGTGAGGGAAGTATTATGGATCAGAGGGAAGAATGTTGAATTGGAGACGAAAGAACTGGGTGCAAATTCTCCTCTGGCTACATCTGAACTTTCTGGGCCTTAGTTTTTTCATCTGTCAAATGAGAAGAAGATTGGATTAAATGACCTCTGAAATTCCTTCCAGCTCTATAATGTCTCAAGAGTGCCACCATCGTTAGCCTCAGGTGCTAGCAGTCATTGTTCCTTGCTTTGGCACCTATCCCAGTCCCATTTTCAAATACATCTATCTCTACCATTCTATCTAAACACAAAACTCTGTGTTCCAGATGAGAGAACAAGTAATTTTACCTCTGCTTTCACCTTATCCGAAGTGGTCAGAATCCTAATTATTACTTGCATGGAATTTTCTGAATAAAGGAATGGAGAGGTCAGTGTCAAGTGGTAAGAACACTGGAATTAAAATCAGACAGCATAGTTCAAGTTCTAGTTTATTATTTAATTATTTTACCTTTCTCAGATGGCTTCCTCTTCTATAATATGGGAACAGTACTTCCTTTCCCATTTCACAGAAATGTGAGAATTGAGATTATATATGTGAAAACATCCTTCTTGGTTTTTTGTCTGTTTGTTTTGGATGTTGTTTTTGGCAAGGCAATCAGGGTTAAATGACATGTCCAGAGTCATACAGCTAGAAAGTGTCAAGTGGCCAAGGATGGATTTGAACTTAAATCCTCCTGGCTCAAGGGACAGTGCTCTATCCTAGGTACCACCTAGCTGGTCTTCCTAACTCTTCTTAAATGCCGGGTTTTCCCTCTTTTAAGTATTTCCTATTTCTCCTGTCTACAGATCACTTTGTATACATTTGCTTACATGCTGTCCCCCCCATCAAATTGTAAGCTCTTTGAGGGCAAAGACTGGGTTTTGTTGCCTCTTTTTGCATCTCCAACACTTAGGACAGTACCTGGCATATAGTAGCAACTTAATAAAAGATTGTTAAATGAATGAAAATCAAAAGTACTTGAAAATGCTCATTATTATTTGTGCATTACAGATGCTTCGTGGCAGACTTGATCGAGTAAATTGGCATTGGGATCAGGAAGACTTGGGTCTTCATGACTAGTCCACCTCTGACCATATATGTGACCTTGGCAAATTATATAAACTCTCAGGTCTCTAGGCAGTTCTCTGAGATTGAAAATTGCAAAAACAGATACCAATGTTCATTGGAAGAAGGAGTTGCTTCATCCAGGAGCTACCAATAGGGAACTATTAATAATAATCAATAATTGATCACATGAATTATGGAAAATGATCAATTCTTATTAAAAGGAAAGGGAAAAATGTATTATTTATCTCTTTCCCTTACTAACCTATGAAGGCATTTGGATAGAGTGTTTTGTCTAAAAATATACTCCAAAGTGGCTTTCTTTTTTTAATGTTCTTTTTAAAATAACATTGAAAACATAAAGTTTTAAATGAGCATATACATGTAATAAGGTTTTAATAAGTAACTATGTAAAACACACATACTTCTATATTCATGTACATATATGCATATGTGTATATATGTATACATATGCATATGTGTGTATTTTCATGTGTACACATATATTTGGACTGAACTTGTGATTTTATTGATATAATGGGGAGCACCCAGTGAGTTACTCCCCGTATCATTAGTCTCAAAATAATACAATATTCTATTTCCTACCAGAGAATTAAGCAGCTGGTTGGTACAGGGGATAGACTGCTGGGCCTGAAGTCAGGAAGACCTGAATTCAAATATGGCCTTAGACACTACAGACACTTACTAGCTATATAACCCAGGGCAAGTCACTTAACCCCATTTGCCTCAGTTTCCTTATCTATAAAATAAGCTAAAGAAGGAAATGGCAAATCATCCAGTATTTTTGCCAAGAAAACCTCATATGGGGTCATGAAGAGTTGGATATAACTGAAATAAATGAATAAGCAGAAAATTGTGCAGTTTTCAGAAATTTCCAGTCTTTCCTCTCCACGTAAGTATTTGTAAGCAGTAGTCTGATCATATTATTCCCCTGCTCAAGAAACTTCAGTGACTTTTTATTGCCTCTAAGATAAAATATACACTCCTCTGTCATTTTGAACCCTCACAGGCTGACTCCAACCTATCCTTCCAGAGGGATTTCACATGAACACCCTCACCCATGCATTCCAGGTTCCAACTGCACTGACCTGCAGCTACCCATATATGACATAATCACAATGTCTCCTCTTGCCTCTATGTCTTTGTCCTCCATATAAGGAATACTCTCCCTTCTCACTCCTGTCTCTTGGCCTCTATAACTTCATTTAAGATTCAGCTTAAGTACCACTTTCAATGTGAGGCCTTTCTTGATGCCGTCCAGTTGTTAGTGTTCCCACCAAACAAAATTAGCTTGTATTTGCTTTGTATGTATTACGCTGACTTACTTGTGTATGGTGTTATTCCCCCCATCCCCCCCCAAAAAAAAAGAATGTAAACTCTCTGAGGATGAGTGTTTCATTTTCTTGTTTGTTTGTTTTTGTATCCCAGCACTTAGTGTCTCAAATGTAGCAAGTGACTAATAATTTTGTGTTGAATGAATCAGCGAATGAACTTGCTGGATTTGGGTTTTTTTTAGACCAAATTTTCCTCCTTTTCCTCCCACCCCCACCTATCAAGAAAGGTGCTTAGCTAATGCTTCTTAGGTCAGAAGGTAAGGAAGAATGAGCCACTTTCTCCTAACATTTCATTATTGCTTCATCCTAGACCAAATAGCTGAGGGACTAAATGGGATCCTGTCTATGTGCCAGGCCTCAAACCACACATTTTCCAATAGCCCCTCCTTCCTCTTCCTTTCCCTTCCACACATACCACGCCAGTCCAGTTTCCTGGGGTAGAAAGCACACACTTTCTCAATCCCCTGAGTAATGCCTTCTTTTAACACTTAGCAAATCATAATTTCTCTGGACATTCAGCAAACAAATTGAACAAATATGGAAAGCTATCAATTTGGAAAGAACCCTGGATTTAGATTTAGAGAAACTGAGTCCTAAACCCAACTATCTAGGAGTGAAACTTTGGGTAATATTACTTTCTAAGTGTGTACCCTTGGGTAAATCCCTTAACTTGCCATATCTCTGTTTTCTTATCAGTCAAAATGAGACAATTCAACTAGGTCAACCCTCTAAGTCTGTGATCCTAACAAATGTCTTCTATGGTTAAGGAGCTGTGGAATGAACCAGTGACAAAATCATGATTAAAAGTCTCACCCTTCAAGGAGCTTCTATTCTATTTGGATATGTATGCCCACAGCTGGCCATCTCTTTTCTCATCTAACCCCATAATAGGAAACAGCTATTCTATATCTTGTGAGAAGACTTATTAGTAGATAAACAAAAAGAGGTCTGATATATAAGACATTATATGGACTCTGTTTTCATTAAAAGAAACTATATTATCTCTAATAAGCAGCTACAACAGATTCCAACATCATTTGCCAGTTTGTCTTAACTGACAGTCAGGCATTTGTCAGACGTCTTTTCCACCTAATTTCTATAGGATGCTATCACTATGAGCTTTTAAAAATCTCGTATGTCTGAAACTCTGTCGGCCTTTGTGTGTTCCAAGTTTGGCTTCTGCTAGAGTCCGTGGAAAGATACCAAGGGCTTTTGGTTACCCAGGACTGCCCCCATGTGGGCCAAAGATGTCAGGCCGCACCATGTAACCAGTTTTCCATCTGTGACATTGGCAGAGGGAGATACAAGCCACGGTTGTTAATAGGCATCCTATACATTGATTCGAGACTTCCAACAGAAATAAAGCCGTCACCCTACCTCTCAGTGAGTCAGCAGAGGTGGGTGGATGGATGAGCAGGTCTGGGAAGGAAAGGGAGGGGAGGAGAGTGGAGAAGAAGAAAGAGGGTTAGGAATATCAAGGCCAATCCTTTATCTCACTTGGGTGCCTTGTTTCCCTCTGCCCAGAAGGTCAAATCTCAGTTGAAGCAGTATGCAGATCACATACAGTGGTGACTTCAGCCCCGAACTAGGTGAATGTGCTAATTGGCTCACCGGGCATGGAGAGCAGGAGATCCAGTTGTCTGACACACAGCCTCCCAGGGAGGTGAAGCTGACTGCAGTACAAAATGTTCCCTTCATTCTCCTGCACTGTCCCCTACCTGTTTCTAGCAGACTGTCTGGGTATACGGGTGACTGAGATTTATCCTTGTCTGAAGCAAAGGAAAGACTGTTCCCTCCCCCAGCAAACTAGCACACATATTGAAGCTCTCATTTGACTATACAATAGATTTTAAAGGACATTAAAACCTATGCTTCCTTTAGTCTGCTCTTTTCTTGTCTCCCTTGTACCAGCAGCCAGGGTCTAAACTTCAACCATCTACTACATGCTCTATGTGTGTGAATGTACAGTGAATAAGGTAAAGGAACTCAGTGCAAGGTTGGTAATGCTCTCCCTTTTAATTGTGATTTTATTCATTTAACATGAATGACTGATTAAATATTGTCTATCTGGCAATCCAGTCTCCTACAGCATATAGGTCAATATAGGAAGCCATTCTAGGTATGGCCATTTATTTCAGCCTTCTATTGCCAGTTATGCCAGTTCACAAATTATAAAGATCTTTTCTGGGACTGTGGATATCAGATGTGAAAATGATTTGTTTATAGACAGTACATCCACTGTGTGATGAATAATATACTTTGCACAACAAGTTATCTAATGGAGGTCTCTACGAATGGGAAAGATGATTCCCTGACTCTTTTTTATATGTAGATTTATATGCAGGATAAGGAATAGAATGGGTGAACTTTGGAAGTCTTCTGATTGGATGATTAATCTAATAGTTTCCCCAGAACTAAGCAGGTGGGGGCCTCATATGTTGTCCCTATTCATGAATGTAGCTCTCACACATCAGACTCATAGAGAGCACTTATTAAGTACTCTAGCTATGGTGATGATGACCATGATAACTAAAATGAAAGAATAAAGTATCCGTGAATAGAAATAGCCACTTGCTTCATGTAAGCACTTTAAAATGAGTTTGTAATAGGACAAAGATCATTGTGCAGAGTTCATGGAGACAATTTAAGAGTTTGAGAATTTTGTTAGTCTTTACAAACCAAAGTTAAATTGATCGCAATATCTTAAGCCTTGGGTCCCAGCAGACTTCATGAGTTTGTGACATGAAAATGAAGCATCTCTTCCAAGAGCACTGGCTACTTCCTTCTTCACATTGAAATATTCTCTGAAACTTGCAAATGGCAGATAATACCATCGCAAGACTGACTTTTTTTTTCCATTTGGGGTGGAGGAGAGGTAGCTATTTATCTTATTCAGGTATTGAGTGAAATATCCCTATGGAAGGACTAGGTAGTCCAGTTAAAAGAGAACTTTCAACCCAAACTAAATGATGAAACTTTTTCCCAGGTTTAATGTACAGAAAATTCCAATCATTCCCTTTCTGGTATTTTTCATTTTCATATTTGTCAGGGCTTCTTGATTCTGGGCAGAATGAGACGTGAAGATGTCAGAAAATTCAAGGAAACCTCTATTCTGCACTACTAAAAAGGGTTTGATGAGAATATGAATTGTCAGATTTGCTCATCATTCATTTCTCAAATCTATACTCAAAACCTTTCATGTCTGTCTCATCCCTCAATGGCCTCAAACATAATAAAATCAAAATAATCCTCTGATAAAAAACCAGGTATTAAAATGCATACCATGGGCTCCTTTTCTGTTTGCTTCTCCTGGTCAGCACCAGATAATAACACAATACCCTCTTCCAAAATAAAATCCCTACCTTGTCTCAATAGTACTCCCAATGAAAAAATATTTAAGATTTCTCTTTGTCTCTTTTTAACATCCATAGAACCTGTACTCAGGTTGCCTTTGTGAATTTTCCAGATATAAAAACAGATTACATTTGGATAGAGAACATATCATAGGGCTCAACTTTTAAATTTGCTGTGATCTGTTTTCACCTACACTTGGAGAACTTTGATTTCCTGACAGCTCAGTGACGCTATTCTCCCTTTGCTTTTATAGCTTGCTAATGTAAATCTAATGGGCACATTCAAGCTTGTAATGAAGAGGAGAGTGTAAAGATAAAGCTCATGTGTTTTTACTCTCCAGCTCCCAACTCCAGAAGATAGCAGCATGTCAGATTTTAGTAGAATGTTTGTATTTTTATTCTTAAAACATGTTGCAACAGGAAACTACAGGGTACCCCAGCTGGTCATCTGTAGGATCCTTGTGATGGCCTCACTATTGTCCCTGGTGCCTTTTGTTCCCCCAAACTCCTTTGTCACCCTCCCCCTCAAGCTCACAACCTGAAGATAGATATCGGGACAGACCTGTTCCAAAGGATGAGCTTTGGCCATGTGGCAGCTTTGTGATGTGGAATGAGCTGAAAGCAAGCTCAGCTGACCTGACATAACAACATCAACGTGTCTGCAGCCTTTTTCTGGCTAACGTACATTTGTTTTTATCATCTTGGGGAAGAGCTGCTACTGAACCATGGCTGAAAAAGAAGAAAGGTCTTTGACCAGGTCTCTGAATTCCAGTACCTTGTCACCAGCAATCTTCTTTTTCAGAATGATAATGTAAAACTAAAGCTGAGAAAAAAGCAAAATACCTGCTGGGCCAAAGTCACTTTATAAAACAAACACAACATTGATGGAGTCTCCATCTATATGTATGTTGTATATGTGTTGTACATACAATGGATTATTGTTCTGTGTGTATGTGTCTGTGTGTGTGTGCATGTAATTAGTGATATTGACTAGATCTGTGAGTTCTTTGGTATAGAGAAAACCAAAGACCAGACTCCTTTATCAAATGTAAGTCAGCACTTTCTCTCCAGTCTTAGACAGTTACTTAGAACACTGAGAAGTTAAGTGAATTATCCAAGGTCATATAGACACATATAGCCAAAGGCAAGACTATCTACTATATCACATTACTTTCCATCCCTCCCTCCCTCCTCTCTGTCTCTCTTTCTCCTATCTGTCTCTGTCTCTGTCTCTCTATCACTGTCTCTCTCTTACTTTCCCTCTCAATTGACTCCCCTTTGAAAAACATAAATTGAGTTAATTGACCCATTTGACCAAAATAATTTGATTAGATCCATTTTTGAACCAGTTCTTCCATGATACTTTTAGGTACATTTATGAAGCCTTTTTAGTCAAATATTCAAATGATGTGGGTATTGCTTCCAGTGGTGTAGGTTACAACCTTCCTATCATGTTCAGTTCCTGTCTGTCATCTAAATATGCTGAGAGCCTTCTTCGTTTTCTTTTAACATATCAAAGAGAGAAAAAAGTAGCATAAAGGATCTTGCCCATCCAAGGGAATATTAGAGACTGTGAAGCTTTTATTATCTAGCAACATACATTGAATAATTATGAACATATATATATAGATATTATACATGTATATCTGAAAATGTCTATGCATACATGTATATGTAGATGTACCTTATATGTATTTGGATTATGGTGGAAAACCATAATCTATGTGTATCTATATATAATATTTCTTTGTATGCATGATGCTATTTGTTTCTTACAACAAACTTTTGAGTTGTAAAACAGCAGAAACAACTCAAATTTCCATTTTAAAGATTTCAAAACCCTTTCTTCATAGCAATTCTCTGAGCTAGGCCATGCAAGTATACATTTTTTTTTTCACGTTTTACATGTAAAGTAACATGATTAGTGTGTAAAAATGAACGGGTCAGATTAGATGATGTCTGAAGTCCCTTCCAACTATAAATCTTGTGATTCCAGTGAGAAGCAGGCATCATAGACTGCCCTCTCCCTTTCCTGCCCATCCAAATCCTAGCCTGCATTCTGAACTGAATCAGGATTCATGGGAAGCAACCTACATGTCCCAATACCCTCAAACCTTCCTGCTAAGGATCCTTTCCCTTTTCCCTTTACTGGCTAGGTGCTGATAGCTCCCTGCCCCAACCCCTTCTTGCAAAAACATAGAGATCCTATTCTACTACAATTCTGGCCCATTCCCACCTTCCCAAAGGTGTTTTTCCTTTCTATCTCCCTCTTGACGAATGGGCATAACCGTTCAAAGAGTTTAAATGATCAGGAAATCACTAATGGTCCTACTTCTAAGATGGTGAACCATTTGTCCTTACCAGTTGCCATGATATTCAGCCTCTAACTCATCAGGTTTTATCATCTGGCATGTGATTAAACCCTCTTAGATGGCAGGCATTGCCATCTGGTATACCAATGTGACTTATGGACCTCTGGGTCTTGTCACCTTCCCTGTAACTAAACCTTTAGAATCATCAGGGCCTTCTAGCTGCTGTGACTGATCCTTCTTCTATAAGTTATCTCCTCCAATTAGAATGTAACCTCCTAGGGAGCAGGGGCTATTTCTATTTTTATCCTCAGCAATTAGCACAGAGCTTGTCACTTCTTAGATGCCTTTATAATCATTCATATCATCCTCAGGTGCCATAAACTAAGGAACAGAGGCAAAGTCCTCACCAAGGCCCAGTGCTCACTCCACATCACTCGACTGCAACTATTGACAGCAAATATCATTTACACTGGACTCAAAGAGTAGTACATTGCTGCTGACTAAAAGGCTGAATAATTTTATAACCTTTATTTGGAATTGAAACTAAAAATGGCTTACTTTGTACACGAATTTCATTACTGCTCGAACAATTGCAAAGGCCAAAATTCTCCCCCACAAACCCACCCACAATACAGAAGAGGAAAAAAAAAAAAAGAAAAAAAATGATGCCAAAAAAGATTCCAAAAAGGACAACAGTTGACTCTGGTACAGTCATAGCTTCTCTTTAGAGTCTTACCTACAGAGAATACTTTTCTCAGATTTGCTATTGCTTGTAATCCGGATAAAAGAGACAAGCAGAAATCAAAGGTACAGACTTGGACATGCTTAAAGTGTGCTCCCCTCCTCCTTTTGGGCCCTGCAGGGCATTATACACTTGTTTTCTGAGTCACTATTCATCTCACCCCTTGTCCCCCAAATCATTCTTGTTATTCCCTTCTGACATTCATTTTATTTATTTAAGACCTTAAAAAAAACTAAGAGGAAAATATTTAGCTTCATTTGGCTGTGAAAATAGCTGAATTAAATTTAGCATTCAGTTATTTATGCCATTTTCTTTCCCTCTCTCCTCAAACAAGTTACAATTAGGCCCATTTTAGAGATTTTGCAGCTGGGGCTTTATATGACATGAAGAATCCCACTGCAGGACTGCCCTATTTTTAGGGACTAAGAAGAGATGCTACCATAAGTATCAGAAGATCATAGATGGCTGGAAGGGATCTCATAGTATATCAAGTAAAACCTTGTCATTGCAGGAGAAAAAGTGGTGACATTGCTTAACCAAGGTCCCACAGGGAGTAAGCAACTAATCTGGGATTTCAACCCAACTTCAATGACTCCAATTTTAATGTTCTTGTTCTTAATGCTTCAGTGCTTCTGACAACCCATGTAATCTCATCCTAAACTGGCTAACATGAGACCCACCAAAAAGCCTTCATTTCCTTCCTTCCTGGATTATAATAATGATGTAATAATGGTGATTCTTGCTTATAAGAATTATTTATAAATCATTACTCATATCTTAATATATAGCAAATTTTCAAAGTAATAAAAAAAATCTGTGCAGCTTCCTGGCACAAAAAAACCCAAATCAAAGACCCTTTCTGGGTGAAATAACATTGGGAAATTCAGTTCAGGTAACAGATTTTTGCTGTAATTAGACATTACTATTCAACCCCCCCAACCTCCCCACCATGAAGAGAAAGTGACATCCTAGGCAAAGTGTACAGTGACAGAGCCTGAAATATCTACCAGCAATCCTGTTTTTTAACTCAAGCTTTCAAATAGTTTTTTTTTGTTTTTTTGTTGGTTTTATCAAGCCATCCTCAATTTCTCTTGCTTCTGCTTTCCATATAACTTGGTGATGAGAATATAGATCTCTTCTTATAGCTGTTCTTATAACAGATTCACTTTGAGTTTCCCCAGTGTCACAGCTCCCTGTCAAAACTGGAAAAAAATAAGAGGGGACAATGATATAGAAGTTTAACTAAATTTAAGAATTATTTATTAAGTTCCTATTATTTGCTAAATACCTCAGGAGTTGAATAAAAAAAAAACCAACAACAAAGTTGTACCTGTCCTCAAGGAGCTTATAGTCTACTTGGAAAAAAAAATAATACCACAAAATAAATTAATATAGAATAGATACTGTCAACTTGAAAGTTTGGTTAAAGGAGGCAAAGAGACTAGGTGATACATAAATCCATGCTTTGTATTCCCTTAAAGCTAGCCAAAGCTAGTGAACATGTATGTACAAGGAGCCAAAACGTAAGTTCTGACTGTCTGATACAAGAGGAACAAAGTTTTTATTTGTTTTAGGACAATCCCAGGATGTCTGTGTTCTTCAAATTTATGGTCTCCATGTATTTGACTATATCATGAGAAATGAAGTTTCTTAGTTGAATAAGTTGCAAACACAAAGTAACAAGACAGCAACATCAGCTGGAAACCATGATCCCAGGATTTCTGAGCCTCCCCCACACAGCATATGCCTCTAGGAAAGATAAGAGAAGTCCCACTATTCAGTCTTATCTGGTCCTTGAAGTTGCTGACACAGGGAAAAGGAATTTCCAGAGCAAAGCAAAGCAGTCTGATTGATTGGTTCAGGCTTTGGCTCTTATTGGGGGTTCAAGTATTGTCAATAACAAATATTACAAAGTAATTCAAGTATTTGGGATGGGAAGGGGATTACACATGGGTGTCAGACAAGGTCTTTTATAGCAGGTCGTACCTGGCCAACATTTGAAGGGAGTCATAGGCTTCAAGGTGCAGAGATAAGGATAAAGAATATTTCAGACATATTCAAAAATCAAAAGAAATTTCATAGAAAGGGAATAGTAAGTTCATTTTCCTTAGGCTGATTAATACCAAGAATTATCCTAGTTCTTAAGGTATTACTTATGTTCATTTTCTTATGTTTTATGTTATACAGAGTACTTTATGTAGAGAAATCAGCACTTTCCAGCTGGCCAAAATGATAAATAATGGTCAAGTGAGTTTGTTGACTCATAGAATACATAATAAAAGAAAAAACTTAGGGGAAAATGATATGAGGCATAAATTTCTTTTGTTCTTGGTTATTTACTTATATTTTTGGCCATCAGTGCTTCGTGAAAGGCTAAGAACCACATCACCTGACAAACACAAAGCATCTTGGCAGTTTTATTAAGTGGACTAATCAAAAAGATATGAGGTGGTGCAAACTTATAACCTGATATTGATAGAAGAGAAAGAGATTTTCTAACTTCAAGCCAGATAGTTGCCTGGAACCATCGACTTCATGTCACCACTAAAAGAATAGACTTTCTTTCACTATTTCATGGATGTGGTAGTTTAATTGCCTTGGGGTATGCAGTAAAAGAACTTTTGTACCGTGTTTCCCCGATAATAAGACCTATCCCAAAAATAAGCCCTCCCCTTACTGTGTAAGATTCCTCTAAAATAAGCCCTCCCCTGAAAATAAGCCCTATTAAGATTGTTACTGTAGTGAAGGTGATCCCCTGCGCTACACGCTACATTACGGCATCCTCTGTATGCACCATCTCCCCCCCCCCCGGGTGAAACGCAAGCCGTGCTCTGAGCTGCATCCAATCAGAGCTGCAGTAAGTGCGTCATCCTGTTCTTCCCCAGTGATTTGCTTGCTGGCGCCATTGAGAGCAGTGCCGCGGAGGAGAGCTGAGGCAGGACAACATAAGCCCTCCCCTGAAAATAAGCCCTCTGGTGTTTTTCTTTCCAAAAAAAAACTAAGACAGTGTCTTATTATCGGGGAAACACGGTAGTAGTAGTGGCATCCAACCAGATGGTAACAGAAAAAAGTGAAGATGCTGGAAAAGCCAAATAGCTGAAGACCAGCAGATGGTAGCAGAGAGAAGCTCAGTAATCAACACTAGCAGAAATAATTTGAAGAGTGAAGACAACTTCCCGTAGAAATGTGATTCTTAGCAAAGAATAGATAAAAAAAGCAAAAAATAACAAAGAGCAGCTAAATACATTCACAGAAGTTTCTGCAGTGTTCGAGATGTGGGTTGCCATGGTCACATGGATACCTATGAATATGAATGTAGCCTTCATTCATCTTCACAAATTGTTCCCTGGACTGCACATGTGCCCTCCCTATGTGTTCCCTGGTCACATGTGTTTACTGTGTATGTGTACTTTCCCTGCAGGTGGTCTGGTAACATGGAGAAGCATGTTTTCTTGTCCCTTGCACTTGATTAAAAGTGTGTGTGTGTGTGTTTGTGCTTGTTTTCCCTTTGTAACTAGTGTATCCAAAATAAAAATATCTGTAACTACTCATGAGCGATGACTTTGAGTGGATGCTGATCCAAAAAAATACACTGAACCTAGGGTAACTTTTTGGAGCTCCATACATGGAGAGAGCTGAGTACTAAATTTGTGTGACTGAAACTAATTACACTATACCCTTATTATGATTTCTCACTGTGCTCATCTCAGGCTGAGTAGAAGGCATAAAAGGAGTTGAAGATGTGAGAAAATATTGATCACATTCAGCAAATAGTAAGCACTTGAGTTTATCTGGGTTACAGAGCGTATAAAAGAGAACAGTAAGAAGTAAGACTGGAAAGACTTATTGATATTAGACCTCTGAAGGCCCTGAATGCCATGAAAAGTAATAAAAATTTTAAGTAATTTAAATTTTCATGGTATCAGCCTTCTGATTCTCTGCCCTGTAGTAGCAAGCACCCCAGCATCCCCAGGATGGCTGCCAACACAGGTTCTTAGATCTGCTTTTATGAAGGAAAGCAACTCAAAATGGCTTAACAATCTTGCTTTAATCAAACATATGTCATTTACTTAGTTCACGGGAAAAAGCTCAGCACCCCAAACTTCAGAGAATACAAATATGTTACAAGCAGACAACAAAGATAGAGAAACATCAATAGACAGGCTTCCAACTGTCTGACCATTACATTCATACCTAGTCAGTTACCAGAAAGGGAAACACCAACATTTGGGTTTTCAAAGCTGGGGGACTCAAGAGTCTGCCCAGAGTCTTGTTGGTCAAATCACACAACTCTTCTTAAAGTGAGCCCCAAAACAAAATCTCACATCAGGGTATATATAGCCTTCTCCTGGCTCAGAGAATGTCATAACCCTTTTGACCCACTGTCCAATCACAACGTATCATGGTGTGGGCATTCCTGAAAAACAAGCCTCCTGCCACAGGCTCCAGGTGACTACATTCAGCCTATTAGGGGGCAGAGTATATTTTCAAATCAAGGAAGGTTCTCAGAGTCACTAAAGCCTATCAAAGGGCCTAGGGACAGGAACATCTTAAATTCCCATACCCATAACATGCCTTCTGCCTCTTATCATTATCTCTGCCCTCTCTCCTTCTTTAGGTACCTAAAGTATTCAAGTTTTCTCCCTGGGAGACCATGTTTTTATTTAAAGTATTTGAAACATATTTATACTAACCTGTACGTGGCTGATAGATTAGATTGTACCCACCACCATTCCAAGAAGATTTGCATTTCCACAATTTGAAGCCTTAAGCCAAACAAAATGAGCTTCTATAGTAGAATCTCAGTTAAAAGTGAGCAGATGGGGACATTTTCTAGATGAGCATGGGGGGATCCTTCTCGGTTCTGCCTATGCTATGTATAAGGCTGTCCCTGCCACGTAGGCTATTTGGTACAAACATGCTTTTCAGTGCATTACATAGAGTTTTTTTTATTTGGATACAGCGTTACATTATATAATAAAAAAGAACAATTTTATTACACAATTTCTTTTATTCATTCCTCTATTCTACACGGTCTCCCTGTGACTATTGAATCTCAGTGGTTCTCAAGATGGTAAAGGTTGTGAGAGACTATTATGCTCTAAGCAGATTGGGACCCTCAGATGAAAACTCTACTGTGTCAGCATTACAACTACCATAGCTTGTAACACTGAGTTCAATAATATAGCTTGCAGCAACTAGTTGATTAGAACAACCTTCCAGTAATGGATCTCAGCCTTTCTAACAGACAGGACCAAGGCTCTGCTTACTTTTTCATAGTGTCTGAAATGCACCAAGTGTCCAGAGAATGGAATAATGGAATAATTTCAATGTAGAGAGTTGCTACTTCATTTGAATTTCATTTTGGCAGTAAATTTTCCAGGTTTTGAACACATATACCATAGTGTCTTTTTTAGAAATCCTCAAATACCATGTTAGGTATTAGTGATAAAAAGATCAAAATAATCTTCCTCTGATTCGAATAACATAAGTAAATGCAAACCCACAACTCAATTAAGTTCAATTTAATTCGTCAAGCACTTCATAAGATTAAGTTAGGCCAAAACATCATAATATTTACCTTCAAGGAGCATACATTCTACCAAAAACATACTTTCAGTGTAGACCATTGTATCATATGCTGTGTAGAAACCATGGGACTTAGGAAATATTTCTTAAGCAGAATAGAATAATGGTGTTCAAAGTCCATAGTCCATATAGTAGGTAAACAAAATTTATCTGGAGATAGAAATCTTCTCTTTCATGGAATCTTCACCCCACTTCATGTATTCAGTAATTATCTATATTTTTTTCTAACTAGTCTTAATGTAACCACAAAGAACCCAATGATTTTTTATCCTATTCTAAATGAGTGATAGGTGGAGGTAAGCATTGACTCTCATATGTGTTTTCACTTAATTATTTAAATATAATGATGGAATAATGCCAAAAACAACAAAAAGGCATTATAAAGCAGTGGAGAACATTTTTTGAAGTCACATTGCATAGTCAACCTAATTGTTTCTTTCTTGAATCATAGGATCATAGATTTATAGCTAGAAAGGACTTTAGAAGACGCTGAATTTAATCTCCTCATTGTGCAGGAAAAAAAAAAGGCATAGAGTAATTACATGACTTGTTGAAGATCCATAGTGTCCAAGGAAGGATTTAAACCCAGATGTCCTTACTCCAAGCCCAGTTCCTTATCTCTTACACCATGCTCAACAATGAATCCAGTGTGAACCCTGTGCCATTTGGAGAGCCCCTTGTACACTGTTTATAAAGGAGGTCAATTCTTTTTTCCTATAACTAAGTCCCTTCCACTCATAAATTTTCAGAAGTCATTTCTAAAAAAATTTTAAGTACTTTATTCTCTAAAACAAGATTTAGAGAATTGGGCAGAATAAACCTAATTCTGAGAAAGGCACTTTTGAGGTTTAGGGGAGAACACATAAATGTTAGCTGGAATGGCATTATAGGAAAGGCTAATATACTCATTTATTCTCTGCTGAAACATGGAATTGAAGAAGAGGCCTTAAGATGCCTGGTTAACTGAGCTAGTTCATAGAAATGGTGCAATAGAAGAGTGGTTATAGAGGAAGAGGCGAATATTTCAATTGAAAAGAAGTAGCAAGACCATATCTCTGAGAATCAGTTTCCTCATCTGTAGAATAGTGATAAAAATATCTACATAATATTTACAGGGTTGTTGTATGACTCAAATTTTAAAGCCCTCAATAAATATTAGTCCTTATTCATAATATTACAGTGGTAATCTAGCTTGAGGAGAGTTTTCACATATGCAGAATAATGGGAGACAAAGATGACAAGGCAGTGGGAATACAGAGTTTAGAGCCTTGTGTGACTACAAGAATTTAAACTTAATCCTATAAGTAATAGGGGGTCATTTGGACTGTGTAATGAGGAAGTGAAATCATAGTCTTATTTGGAGGTATTGCCAGGGGGAAAATGGGGGTAAGGGCAGCCTTATTCTCAAGGTCTAATTGTACGACCTTGGCTGTAAAATAATCATTTAGACAATATGACTATTAGGTCCCTTCCAGTCTTAAATCTTATAATTGCATTCATCTTTAAAACCCAGAGATGGCTAATAGGCAAGAAAGCAACCAGATAAGAACTGGGTGATTTTTTTCATCCAGATTAGTCAAATTCTTGATCAAAGAAAGAAGAGAGGCAATGAGTAGATCTCAGAGTAGATAGAAGACTGGACCTGGAATCAAGAAGACTTGAATTCAAATCAAGACACTTGCTAGCTGTGTGCTATTGGGTAAATCACTTAACCTTTGCCTCAGGTTTCCAATCTGTAAAATGAGTATAAGACAACCTATCTCACTGGGCTCTTGTAAAAGTCAAAGGATATAACATTTGTAAAGTGCCTATATAAATTCTAGTGTTACAATAATTATTATTATTCTCCTTCCTGGAGAGTTGCCAGAAAGGAGAATCAGGCAGAATAAAATGGTTTAATCTAATGAAATCCAATTTAATTCAACAATCATTTATCAAACACTTACTATTTCTTTATATCCTCAGGAAACAAAGTTCAAAATAAAAGTTACTGACCTTAAGGACCTTAAATTCTTTTGGAGGATGGGTGGGAATGGGAGTTATCTCCAGCCATCCTGGTCTGTATCTTATCTTGCCTCCAGACCCTAGAGACTCCAGAGGAGAAAGTAAGGCTGGTGACTCTGTATAGTCTTCCCTCACTTAAATCCAATTCACTTTTAAGTAATGGCATCAACTTCCTTCTTGTCATGGTTCTCTTTGAGAATGGAGGACAAATAGCAGTAAGCAACCTGGATGGGAATACAACAATTTCACAGATAAAGAAATTCGAAGTTATCAACAAAGCAACTTTGCAGAGGAAAATCACTGATGGGGGTTGGGGCTATCAGGGAAGGCCCTTGGTGGAAAGTATCATTTCACCAGACAATTAAAGTGAACAAAAGATTTAAAAGGCAGAGAGGGGAGGAGGAAGGATTTTACAGGCATTTCAAAAAGACTGTGGAAAGGCAAAAACTGAGGGTGGAACACAATAAATGAAAATAGTAAGTGGACTAGTTTGGCTGAAATGTAGTGTGCCTGATGAGGAATAATGTGAAATCAGTCTAGAATGGTAAGCTGGGGCCAGATGGTGAAGGGCTTTAAATGCCAAAGAGAGGCATTATATTTTATCCTCAGAATAATCAGAAGCCATGGAAGCTTTTTGAGCAGAGGAGGGACATGGTCAAACCTGTGCTAATGATGACCATTTTGGCAGAAGGGAGAAATTGGCATTAGGGAGACCAATTAGAAGGTTATTGTTATAGTATAGGTAAAAAAAACGATGAGTGTCTAAACTAGATTAGTGATCATGTGAATGAAGAGGCTATATGTGAGACATGCATATTTGAGTAGAAATTATAATACTTACACTGATTTGATATGAAAGGATTAAAGGAAAATAAAGAGTATAAAATAAAATCAAGATTCTAAAACTGTGTGTCTGGAAAGAAGATAATACCCTCAAAAGAAAAAAGGAAGTTAGGTGAAGGTGTAGGGCTAGGAGGAAAGATTTTAGTGAATTCTTTTTTTGGACTTGGCAGCTACGTGGCATAGCAGATGGAAGGGAGACCTGAGTCAAATCTGGCCTCAGACACCTAATAGCTATGTGACCTTGGTAAAGTCACTTAATCTCATTTGTCTCAGTCTCCTCATCTGTAAAATTGAATGAAGAAGGAAATAGCAAATCACTCCAGGATCTTTGCCCAGAAAACCCCAGATAGAGTCAGAAAGAGTCAGAGATGACTGAAAAAAAAATAGCAACAACACTTTGAACCTGGTGATCCAGGTAAATAAATCAGTCTAGAATTTGGGAGAAAAAATGAAGCCAGAATATGAAAATATTAATGTCAACTACAGGGAGATGATAATCACAGTCATTGGAATAGATGAAATTATCAAGAGAGTGAAGGGATGTGGGGGAGGCTAAGACAGACCCTTAATAAAGCCATTTAATTTCCCTGGGCCTCAGTTTCCTTTTCTGTAAAATGAAGAAAATGGACTCAATGTCCTATGAGGTCCTTCTAACTTTAAATTTATGAATGAATCACAGTGAAGTGAAATCAATGAAATCAAGTGAGTTAATGTTGAATAAGGAATGGAATTCAAGTCTCCATATTCATCCCCTTCTATTCATTATATTATGGCACAGTCTTAGTCAAGACTGTAATACAGTGAAGGAATGTGTGTTGTGTTCAGGCAAGGCTTGAAGAGTCCTTTTGAAGGTTGTTCATCCACCTTTGGTGTTCACTTATCAGCCAACTATTACTTCTGGCTCCAAGAAGCTGTAGCATTCACAGCAAGAAGCAGACAGGCTAAGTCATATTGATGGTAACTGACAGGCATCAAACCTGCTGATGAATTAGGGGGATATCTACTCCAAGCACATGAAGATTTTCCCCTGACTGAATGGGCAGATGAGAACAATTTGGTACAACAACCATGAAGGTGGCTGAAGAATGGGGCACTTCACTTGGTTGGACATCAAAGTCTCCAAGGATTCATCCAATGAATCCCAGGCCATCACCAGTCATTTTGACTTTCATCTTGCTACTGGACTTTGATGAATCTGGAAGAGAGAATGAGGATGATGGTTTTGTGCAACTGCTTCACTTAAATCTAATTCATACACAAGTCAAGACATAACCTGTGATGGCCTTGTCCAAGAACACTGGACGAGTCAGTAGTCCTGTGCTCCATTCCCAGCTTTGCTGCTCTCGTTATATGACCCTGGGCAAGCTACTCAACCTCCCTGGGTTGATGTCTTTTTATTTGTAAAATGAGAGGGAAAATTGAACTAGATGATCTCTAAATCAGCTATCCCTGATAGCTCTCACATTCTGTTAGTCAGCTTCCTCTGAATGGTAATAGCATTGGATATGTTCTTTAGACAGATCAACATGCTGAACATTTGTATTTGTCATTCAGTAACTAAGAACCAGATTTGGGGGTGGATCCCTCAAACTATCATTTCATCATACTGAGAACATGTTAATGTCTGTTTACCGAGATATATTAATAGAATAATCTCCTTCCAGATCAGTGTACTTGAGCCACAATCACTTTTCACATCTCCAATTGTTCTTAATTAGCATCTGATTAAAATGTCTTCTCATGCTCTTCAAACACAAAAGTTGTCATTGAGATCAATGAGAGTACTTTTGTTATGGTTCCTACTTGGAGAGATGGAGGCAGGGGATCTATAATGAAGAGCCTAGGCCTTTGAAATACCTTCCTTCTCCTGCTTCTAATTATTCCATCTAAACCTAGAAATTATAGTACTCAGGTAACTGAGACTCCCACAAATAATCAGAGTATCATACATCTAAAGATGGAAGAGACTAAATAGGCCATCTAGTCCAACCCCTTCATTTTACAGATGAAGAAATTGAGGCTCAGGGAGATTGTGAGTTTGACTTTTCTTTTTCAATTAATCGGGGAACTCACATATGCAACAGCAGTCTTTATACTCTACTATGCAGCTCACATACTCAATTTTTCTATTAGGAAACTTCCCCTCATCTATAGATGTTCACTTGTCTTCATTTAGTGGTTTGCTTCCCAAAGTCAAAACTGTACAACTGTACAACTATCTAATGCCAAAAAGCAAGCATAATAGGTTCTCCCCAGCATCCATTCCATGGCAACACAACCTGTGCAGAAGCCACAAATAGTTGTAGCATAGATTTAAAGGAGAGGTAACCAGGAATAGTGTCTATAGAAATCATTCTAGGTGTCAGGAATACCTGGACATCTCAGTAGCCCAGGCAGCCCCTTTAAGTATCCAAGTAGCAGAGCACTTGCTCACTCAAACTGGTAAAGGGAATCTCCCAATCAAAAGTTCCCTACATCAGTGAAGTCATAGATTTGGTGAAAAATTGACCAACCAAAAAACTCTGAATGATTTGATACTGCAAGCACCAAAGGATACAAAGGGACCAGGGTTAACTATTTTAGTCTACTTTTCTGTGTCTATGACTCCCTGCTTCACCCTTTTCTCCCTCCATTTCCCTGTCTTTATCTCATCTATCTCCTTCAATCATTTCTCTCTGTATCTCTATGTCTTTTTGTCTCTGTCTCTCTGTCTCTCTCACACATACACACACACATACATGAGATTTGGCTCAAATTAGCTGGAAGAAGGTGGCACTGTATCTTCAAATAAACCCTCCATTGTGCATTACATAGAAGCTTTTCTTCCTTTCAAAGAACATTTTTCTTCTTCTTCTGTGAATGAATAGGATGGAGCAATTCAATGCCACTAATTTTCAGCATGGAAACCAAGGTAACACAAGAAAACAATACAAGAGAGGTGCTGATTTTAGATGGCTGATGAATGCAGAAATTACCCATCTTTGTTATAATCTTACTGCACTTTACTTAGGCATCACAAGTGCCCATGAACACTCTATTCAGACCCTTCCTTAGGTGAGTCAGAAGAATTAAGAACTGTAAGGAACACACTGTTACAGAGCTTCTCCTTTCTCCAGGTTACTGGCCTACCCTTAAGCTATTCATTTGTTTCCTGTTTTCCCAGGCTAGGTTTGTGGCAATCTGGATGAGTAGCTTACAGCAGGGCTGATTTTGCACGTCTCTGTCAACATAAATTCTAAATAATGTTTTCAAAACTAATAAAATATTATTTGAAAAGCCAAAAATTATGTCTGTATAAGCTGTTATAGATTTGATGGAGCCAGGACAGAAACTAGGATCATGAGAGCATAGATTTAGAACCCAAAAGGATCTTTGAAATCATCAGTCTAACCCTTCATTTAATAGATGAGAAAAATCAGGCCCAGAGAGGTTGCAATTTGCTCAGATTTGGACAGCCAATAGCACGTTGTCAGTAGATAACTAAGCCAGCATTGTCTTGTTGGAGCCAAGGGAATGCAAAGAGCATGGATGAAGTGTTTCGACAAACCTGGGCACAAATGTCCCACATTCTATACTTGAGTCTCATTGCAACCCAGTGAGATAGGTATCATGACCCCCATTTTATAAATAAACAGCTCAGAGAGATGAAAGGAGTTACCCATGGCCTCAGAGATATTAAGTGAAGTGGGGTTTAAGCCCTAATCTTCCTGACTCCAAGTCCAGGACTCTATCCACTGCTTTTGGAGTGTCTCAAATGTTCCCCTTTCTATTGATTGAACCCAATTCTAAATCCTGTGTATCCTTAGCTGTTTTTAAACTGAAACCTCAAAAAATTGAAGCAGGTTTTACCTATCCAACCCTGTTGAGTCAATTGAAGGAAGATTTGATTGGTATTGTCCATAAATTGCTTTTTCAGATTGTCCTGAGTGCCTCCTCTGCATTTCTTGCATATCTTTTATAGGCTATAAGTGGGAAACAGCTTTTCTAGCAGCACCGATTAGAAGTATATGAAGTGTCAGGGCAGATTTAGGGATTCAAAGATTTATGCTATTTTTATCTCTGACTTGGTAAAGCAAACTGGAAGGAAAAGAAAAAGAAGTCTTATCTTCATATCACTGTGAACCCAGACCCTATCATCCTATTCACATTCTTAGATGGTAATTTAGCAACAATTTCAATTACAAATACCCTGGAACAGTATGAGAGAGAGAAAATAATTAAAATCTATTCAGCATTTCTGCAATATTTTCTCAGATCTTAAACAATCAAAGACCTAATACAACCTTTTTAGTTTCTACTTCTCCCACTTCCTCACTCTTATTGACTCTGCTATTTGTTCTCCACTGATACTTTAATTTGGGCAGCTAGGTGCCACAGTGGATCTGGGTGCCCAGACTGGAGTAAGGAAGACTCATCTTCCTGAGTTGAAATGTGACCTCAGACACTTGCTAGCTATGTGACTCTGGGCAATCTGTTTACCTCAGTTTCCTGTAAAATGAGCTGGCACAAACCACTCTAGTATCTTTGCCAAGAAAACTCCAAATGGGATCATGAAGAGTCAGACACTACTGAAAAATTACTGAACAATAACAACAAGTGCTGTGATCCACAAACCACCCCCACCCCATTTTCCCAGGCCCTGGAGTTAAAAAAAGTGGATATTAATTCCTTATTATGTTATACATCACTCAGTACTATGAATACAAAACAGTTCCTTCTCTCAAGGATCTTACATCTAATAGGGAATAACAACATATATAGGGGTCAAGGAGGTGTGTGTATATAGTTCTGAAAAGTTTTCAACATGGTTAGTGAAAAACTATAGGAAGACACATTAAAAAATTCTTCCTTGATTTTATTGTGGTTTAAGAATTTGCAAGTGCAAGGGGAGAGTGGAGTGTTCATGTAAAGTAACAAGGCAGTTGGTTAAAAAAGAGGGGCACAGAATGAAGTAGAGCATCACTGAGGCTAGCCTAGAGGTGACAGGTGCATGAGGCAACTACTAGTCAAAATAATGAGATGAAAATGGAAGCATTCTGGAGGTAGAAGACATAGGTCCTCCAGAATATGTTGTCTGGCCCCAAAGCCAATCATTCCCCTTTTGGATTCCCATGCCAACCTACCCACACTTAACCCTAAGAGCTGTCTCATCATGTCCTTGTAAGCATCCTATCACATCCTTATTTTTTTTTACTTTTGTTGTTTTATTAATTCTTGGGTTTTTTTTTTTTGTTTTTGTTTTTGTTTTTGTTTTGCTTTTTGGAGGGGGGAAAGGCTTATATACAATTGGGGTTAAGTGACTTGCCCAAAGTCATAAGGCTAGTTTTTGTGTTAAGTGTGTGAGGCCAGATTTGAACTCAGTTCCTCTTGACTCCAGGGACGGGGCTCTATTCACTGTGATACCTAGCCACCCATATTTTACTGATTCTTAACCCAAGATATCTCCCATTGTCCCTTCCTCTGCTTTTTGACTGGGTATCAGGGTGGGGCAAAGTCAAATCTGCGATACAACTGAATCCTCAAAGGTATGCACAATCCTTTTATATATTTCTCCTTTCCACTTAACATTATTCTGACCTTCTATACATACAAAGGCTTGTATATTTAAGAATCTGGTCGATGGAGTACTGGATTAGGATTGAGGAAATAAGATCATGGAAGTTCAGAGTTGGAAAGGACTTCAGAGTCCATATAATCCAACTCATTCATATTGTTTTCAATGTAGCTAGCCACTGATTCCCTGATAAGGGAAACTAGAAGCTCCCAAGGCAACTTTCCACATTTAGGTAAGGATAATTCTTATAAAAGTTTTTCTTTATGTCAAGCCTAAACTCATATGCATGCAAGTTTTACCTAGTTCTCCCAGTTCTCCCCTCTGGAATCAAACAGAACAAATGGAATCACTCTAACACATCACAGTTTTCCAAATACAGAGATCTTTCTTTTCCAGGCTAAACATTTCAGTTTCTTCATCTCTTCCTTAGGCAGTATGATTTTAAGGCTCTTCACCCTCCTAGTCATCTTTTTGTGGATTCTCTCCAATATGTCACTTTAGGTCTAGGACTAGCTGTTTTACTAACTAAAAGTATACATTTGGCTTAATCATTGAATATCTCTCGACTTCAGATCCCTGTTTTGTAAAATCAGGTAATTGGACTAAGTGATCTCCAAAGTTCCATCTACCTTTAAAAGTGTACTCTAGGGGTGGCCAGGTGGCTTAGCGAGTAAGAGCACTGGCTCCAGTGTTGGGATGACCTGGATCAAATCCGGGCTCAGATACTCAGCACCACACCCAAAAATAACTGGCCATGTAACCTTGAGCAAGTTACTTAACCCCGATTGCTTAAAAATAAATAAATAAATGAAAGTGTGCTCTAAGCTTTTCCACTCTGTCCAATACCCTAAACTTCTCCTCCACCACTCCCCCTGCCTCCAAACACACCAGCCAGATGACCACTTCTGCAGTGACAGTTCAATAGAGTACCAGACTTGGAGTCAGGAAGAGCTGAGTTCAAGTTGTGACTCAAATACTAGCTATGTGACTCTGGTCAAATTCACTTAATCTTTATCTAACTCAGTTTACTCATCTGTAAAATGTGAAGATAAATATCACCTACCCCATCCAGGGTTGTGCTTAGAATCAAAAGGAAATAATGTATGTAAAGTATTTTTGAAAGCCTTAAAGAATTATAAACAAAACAAATATTCATCTGTTGAAGAATGGTTAATCAAATTGTAGTATGTGAATATAATGGAATATTACTGTGCTATAAGAAATGAATATGATGAATACAGAGAAACTTAGAAAGGCATAAACTAATGCAAAGTGAAGTTAAGCTTCTCTGGATATTTCACTCTGGCCTCAAGGTCTACCTGAACAACTCTAGTCCTGTTTTGATATAATAGCAATTCAGATTACTATCATATATCCCCCTAAGTTTTCTCTTTTCTAGGCTAAATATCTTTTATAATGTAGTTTCCAGTCTTCCACAGAGATGAGAAAATGCTTAAGTTGTTGGTAGTAGAAGCTAGTAGAAGCATTGACACTACTTCTTATCCTCTTCCTCCCCCTCTCCCCTTTCTTCTCCTCCTCCTCCTCTTCCTTCTTTTGGGAGGCAATCAAGATTAAGTGAAATGCCCAGGGTCACACGACTAATAAGTATGTGAAGTCACATTTGAAATCAGGTCCTCTTGACTCCAGGACTCTATCCACCGCACCAACTAGCTTCTCCTGGAACTCATTTCAAACTTCTGATAAGTTAAAGATGGCATCTGTTTTAGTCTAGCCTCCCCCACCACACACACACACACACACACACACACACATACACACACACAAACACACACACATTAGACTATTTTGATAGCTTCCTTGTCTCTTTGCTTTAAGTCAAGCTTTCTACTTCCTCCCTCCTTTCTTTAGAAGCTTCCAAATGCCTAAATTTCCTCATGTTGCTCCTCTATTAAAACAAAAGAAGAACAAAATAAAATAAAACAAACAAACAAACAAAAAAACCTTAATCAGTTCTTCTTTCCTAATGAGTAAAACACAAATTCACTATTCTGGGACATCTCAAAACCACCTTTTCTTTCTTTCTTTCTCATGGTACATTTAATTCTAGACAAATTGGACTCTTTCTCCCATTCTCCTGCTTCATCTCTGCGTCTTTGCATTTGTCTTACATTTACCTCTATATTAGAAAAGCCTCACTTTCAAAATATCAATTAATTCATAAACAGCTGTTACGCCCCTAGTGTGTGCAAGGTACTAGGAATGCTATAACAAAAATGAAACAATCCATCCCCTTAAGGAATTTATAGTCCATTAGAGTAGATTACATGTATATGTGTCTATATGTATGTGGATATCTGTATCCATGTACATATACATGTATTTATATACACACACATATAGAACATGTGTAAAACACAAAAGTTTTTTGGGGAGAAAGGAAGCATTGGAAGCTAGAGGGGATCAGGAAAGAGTTTGTCTTTTTGTTTATGTCATCTCATCACACTATTCTCATCAATCTTTTTTTTTTTCTGGAGGGGGAAGGCAGCGCAGTTAGGGTTAAGTGACTTGCCCAAGGTCACACGGCTAGTACGTGTTAAGTATTTGAGGTCGGATTTGAACTCAGGTCCTCTATTCACTGTGCCACCTAGCTGCCCCTCGGATCATTCTTTTTTTTTTTTTTAAGCAATTGGGGTTAAGTAACTTGCCCAAGGTTACATGGCCAGGTGTTTCTGGGTGGGTGTTAAGTGTCCGAGCCCAGATTTGATCCCAGGTCATCCCAACTCTGGGGCCAGTGCTCTTACTCGCTGTGTTACCTGGCCGCCCTGATCATTCTTAATATATCTACCTGTTGAAGTTCCCATTTTCCTTCAATGACATAAATTCACAGGTCACTTTCACTTACCATCTTCTAATACATTACTTGCCCTTATCCTTAACAATTTGTCTCTATGAGAAAAATTCTTTCCTCATAATAATAATTAGCAATTTGTTGACCCCAGAGAAGCCTAGGAAAGGAGAACAAAATCTACCTTCAAATAAATTTGTAATATATTTTGTGAAAAGTATAGGAATCAGGATTGGTGGAGCATGTCTGCAATCCCTGTGATTCCAAAGAGTGAGACTGGTGGATTGTTTCAGTTCAGGAGTTCTGAGCTGCAGTAGTTCTAAAGTTTATCAGGCACCAATACAGTAAAACTCAAGAAGTGGGAGGCCACAAGGCTAATGAAGGAGGGGTGAACCAGGTCAGATTGAAAATGGAGCTGGTCAAAATATCTATGTTAACTGCAGTAGGATCAAGCTTTTGAGTGGCATTGTACTTATTTCCAGGTTCGATGAGACATGGAGTTGAGAAGAAAAAAAGAGGAAGGAAAGAAGGGAAGGCGGAAAGAAAAGTGGGAAGGGAGAAGGAAGGGAGGAAGGAAGTTAGGCCGAGCTCTTTCCCTCCCTATTAGAGAATTTTTATAGTTAGGTGTGCTTGAGGTAGAGCATGGTACTGAGAATCTAGGAGCTGCAACGAGGAATTGTGAGGTTGTGAAATGAGTGCCGGACTTGGGGTCAGAAAAACCAGTTTCAATTTCCAGCTCTTTTATAAATTGTCTCTGTGGACTTGGCCAAGTCTCTTAATTTCTATGGATTTCAGTTTCCTCTGTTCTAAGGATTAGATGACCTCTTATTAAAAAGGGTTAAAGATTTCCAGAGAAACAAATTTGGGCTTGACCTAAGTAAACACTTCTTAGCCATTTAATCTGTCCAAAAATGGAATCTACTACTCTCCAAGATGGTGAGTTTTATCATGAAATTTCTTTAAACAGAGATTGGATAAATAATTACATAGGATATTGTAGAATTCAGGTTCCTAGCCTAGGTCCATAAAGTTGATTTAATTTTTTTATTTCAATATATTTTTAGACACAGTTTTATATATCAGATATTTGAAAACATGTATTATATATTATACAATGTGATACAATATATTTGAATATATTTTACGTTCATATGTGGTTTTAAAATATAAATACATATTTAAAATATTTAGTTTCAATTGTAAATTTATGTATTTTTTTTCTTTTGAAAAGAAGGAGTTCATAGGCTTCAATAGACTATACAAATACTATCAAAAGGGTATAGAGCTCCTTTTGTAGAGAATGATTACTGTTCAGGTAATGGATTTTACCAAAAGGACACTAAGGTCTTTAACTCTGTGATTCTATGTATTTTGTGATTTTGTGTTTCTTCCAATCACACACCATCTCATCACTAGTCTGAATGTCTCAGGCATAAAATTGATTGCCTCATTCCCATATATTAGGCCCCAGAGAAGGCAAGTCTTTCCTGATCACAATAATTTTCTTTATGCAGTAACAAAACTCTTTAAAATCCATACCCCACTTTCCTTCTCCCCCGCCTTCCCAAGGAATGGACAAGATTCAAATTTAGCTAAGGCACCATTTTGGTGGTCATTTGTGGATAGCATCCTACAAGGGAGATGTGGAGCATGAAGACTGGCATTGTAAAGTGTGTGTGCATATGCGTCTGTGTGTGTGTGTCTGTGTCTCTGTGTGTGAGAGAGACAGAGAGAGACACAGAGACAGAGAGACAGAGACAGACAGAGAGAGAGCAGGAAATAGTCAAATACAGAGATGGATGGTAGACACCACAGTCTCTTCCCCAAACATTGTGATCTTCTGATTCCTCAATGTTGTGGAAAACAATTTTCTATGTAGACAGATCTGCAGTGGGGAAAAATACTAGAAGGCAGCAGGGTCAGAAAATCCTCTCAAATCCATCTAAAAACAGAAAGTCTGACAAAAATCAAAGCATTGCAACATGCTATAACAGACACTGATTCAGGGCTCAGCTCTCCTATACCAGGGCTGCTGTTGTAGTGTTGTTTTAAATGGATGATATTCAAGGTCAGCTGTTGCAATCTCTCTGGTTGCAGATGGCTTTAACAGAGGCTGAACTCAAAAGACTAACGTATTTTATGCTGAAAGAATGCTTCAGTAAGTAAGAAATCATTGTTAGCGCCTTTGGTATGTATCCACTATGAAAAGAATAATACTAATGAATCTGTTGAGTACTGATGGAAAGGATGTAATATGCATTTCCACCGAAATGTCTTGTAATTTGGCATTAATTAATGTCCAATTATTGTAAGCTGTTACTAATAAATTTTAAAAGTCTACTCTGCACTTCCATTTTGTAATGTTTTTATAAAATGGAACATTAGATGTTTTTTAATCTTGTCTGTTCTAGCAAAATACCCCAGATAACACTCTGTTTTGCATTTCAAATAATATGTGCTTATTTAAATGCAAAACCAGGGTCCAATCAGAATAAGATGGCAATCAAATTACAATATTCAATGAAGAAATTTCCAAGCTGACTTCATTAGTAAACTATCAGGAATTTCAAGATCTTACAAGGTTTCTATTTGTTTGTACAACTGCAAAGGGCTCAATTATGGAGCTTTGAGACAGCCTAAAAATAACATCAGACTAATTAAAAGTTTCAATTGGATTTGGGAGAGCACTGTTTTGAAAACCTTTTATTTATTTATTTTTCTAAAAATCCAGTTGACTTTTGAAATGGACTCTGGAGGAAGAGACAGGATTTTTACAAAGGTTGCATGGGCTAATCTACTTTAAAAAAAAGGGGGAGAGAGCTTATAAAAATTTGCTTTGGCATATCCAGAGACAGCCCCACAGCTGTAAAGACACAGTGGATCCCCAGGGCTACTGTGGCTTTCATGTACTCATGGACTTCCAAAAAGGCTTACCCTCTTTTTCTGTCGCTATTGTTTATGTCAAGAACATGCTGGGAGAGTTTGCAGCTTCAAGTTGCTGAATTTTTTTAAAAGACAGGCAAGAGGTTCATTCTTTGAAGTCATTTTCCCTTTGGGAGGTAAGATACAGGTAATCAGGAAAAGCTCAGGAGGTAGGGCTATTATGATAATATTCTGCCAGTGCAATTGGTTCTCAAAATGTTATATAATTTGGATCATCTAACTTTGTGGAAACTCACCCAGCAGGGCTCCCTCCTCAACAGGTGCTGGCTGTGTTGAAAAAGAGACCAGGAATCGGAGGGAGAATTTAGAACAATTCCAGAGCCAAAACTTTCAGTTGATCAGACAGCACAATTCTCTATGTAGTTCACTGAAGGTGATAGGCCTCTGTAGCACAGTGTATTTTTTTTTCTTTACCTTCCTTTGACTAGACTCTCTCCTCTTCTTATTATAGCAAGGAGATAACTCTCCTGAGCTTTTCATAAGATATGAACAAAAAGATGTAAATTATCACCTTTAGAGGCATGCTAATCTTTCACTCTAAAGAACCACACACCCCTTATACGCACCAAAAAAAAAATGAAATAAAATAAATAACGATCTCAAGGTTTCCAAAGTTTTGAAAATACCCTACTCATTAAACTACCATCAGGGAGGTTATATAGGTATCAGTGCATCTGTCACTTCCAGGGAAGACCATTAGTGTTTGTTAACAGCTTGAGGAAAAGTACACATTTGTAATTCAACTTTTATGACTGGCTTATTAATGCACAAACTACTATGGGGATAGATTGTGCTTATGTCGCTATGCAGTTGAAACAAACACAAGAGAGATTAAGACAGAGGCAATATCATCACCCTTAAACTGCGACTTAATATTTTACCCTTCAGGCCATCAATCTGCTCATTCAATTTAAAAAAAAATTTGTTGATATCTTTTTTTTAACATCACCTTCATTTTCAAATATATCTGTCTTCCCTCCCCTACTGAATGAACAATCCCTTGTATCAACAATAAAACAGAAAATGGAAAGGAGTTCAAAAACACTAACCAACACATCAACAGATGACAGTATATTATAATAAACATAATGCTCCACACCCATAGCCCCCTCACCTCTGTTCAAATAGCAAAATTAACCAGAAAGTTATTTCAGCTTTGATTCTGTCATATACCTGAGACTCACTATCCTTTCTTTTCAATGTTATGTGATTCAAATGAGTATTATCAACTTGACTTAAAAAAAAAAAAAAGAGACACATTACTTCTAGGTCCCCATTAATGAGAACAATAAATCCCCTCAAGTAGTTGCTGGTATTCAAATTTGCAGTATTTGAAGTTGTCATTATTTAAAATACGGACATTTTTTCTCCCAGTTCAATGGAAATATAGAGTGTGAATTCAAATAATGTGACCATTTTAAGGGATTCATTATTTGTACTAAGTAGTGTCTAGTTGTAATTCAAAGTGGAATGAACTGAAATTTGAGGTCAATAGCCACTTTAAAAAAACTTGAAGACAGAAGAAGAAAGTATGTTTCTGTGTTCCTTCTGCAAGGAAAAGCTTCATTGTTTTATTTACTTAGATTTTGGCTTGATTTTTCTTGTTCTTTCCATTTGCATTGTTATAGTTCTTGCGTATATTCTTTTCCTGATTATGCTTACTTCCCTTTGTATTGGTTCAGATAAGTTTTTTTTTTTTTCCATGTTTCTCCGGATTTTTCACATTCATTGTTTCTTGTGGCATTTGAATATTGTTATTCTCTTGTACCACAATTTATTTAGTCATTACCAAAATGATGGTCATCGACTCTGTTTCCAATACCTTGCTACCACGAAAAGTGCTTTTACGAATATTATGGTACATATGGAACCTTTGTTTCTCTATCTGGCCTTCTTCTGATATATGACTAGCAGTGGGAGTATGCTCATTCTAACAATAATTTCAGAGCCTACATATCTTCTAGGCTGTGGAATAAATTACAAGGGTAAAATACATTTTGTATTTTAATAATATAACTGATTTCCCTTCTAATACTACATATTTTATTTTATGCTTGTAAAAAACATTATTATGAGAAGGGGCTGATGGGCTACATTAGACTGACAATATAGTCCATGAAACAAATAAAAAATGCTAGATACCCCTGCCTTAGATTCATTTTCGTAGATAGATAGATAGATAGATAGATAGATAGATAGATAGATAGATAGATAGA
>NW_027186492.1:20619569-20628778 GCF_028583685.1 Petaurus breviceps papuanus
AGATAGATAGATAGATAGATAGATAGATAGATAGATAGATAGATAGACAAGGAAGTAACTTATGAATTAAATCTTAATATCTAAATGAAGGAGGCTCAAACTTTTGGTAATATTGCAAATTAGAATAGGAAGCAAAGCAGTCCTTCTACTTTGCCATTACAGATATGCATGGTCATCATGGATAGCATGGCTCAATGGCACCCACACAACACCATCACCCTCACCAAAAACAAAACAAGAACAAAAATGAAAACGAAAATAAAACAAAATCTCATTTAGTCTATAGTTTGAAATTCTTCAACCAACAGATTTTTTTCTTATTTTTGACAGAGATATTAATAAGGACCCAAGTGGAATCATTTGAGCTTCAACCTTAGACTCTTCCACTCTTCCTATTAAAAAATAAGTGGAGGGGGTGGCTTAGTTGTTCATTGAATAGGGCATTGGCCCTGGAGTCAGGAGGATCTGAGTTCAAATGTGGCCTCAGACACTTAAGAGCTGTGTGACCTTGGGCAAGTCACTTAACCCCAATTGCCCTGACATCACCCCTCCAAATAAAATAAGTGGGGAAAGGACTACTGAATACTAAAATAGTCATAAAGAAGGCATCAGGAAAGAAAAGTGAAATTGAGTTTAGAACATGGACCAACTGTAGAACAGTGAGTTCCTGAAAATTTAAAGATTGGATTTGACTCCCATAACTTCTTATATTTCATCAGACTCAAATAAAAAGGAATCAAATATCAGACTTCAGATGATTGGAAATTTATCAGAAATTAATTGGTGGTCAGAGTTCACTTGTTCAGTATATTCCTCTGTGACTGGACTTTTGGTGTGATCAATCTTTAAGAAAGAGAATGTCTTAAAGGTTACAGAAAAAAAGGTCAGGTAATCAAAGGAAATAATGGAGTGATATAAGAAACAGATAGGTGCCCTTGAAAAAGCAGCAAAAATACAGAGGAAATTGTCTATAGTACCAGGAGGAAAATACCATTAAAGTAGAATAGATGGGATGAGTTGAGGTAAGATAAAGATGACAGATTACTTACATGAATGGAGGAACAGAAATTCCAGGCAAAAATGACTACCACTTCATGAAAAGAATGGTGGGAGAGTCACTCATGTGTCCATCTATAAATAACATACAGAGACATTACAGAATTAAAAACCTCAAAGATGGAAGGTTTCTATTTTATCTAGTCCAACTCATACCTGACCAGGAATACCTTCAACAGCCCTAGAAACTGTGTATGCAGCTTTTGCTTGAATATTTCCCGGGACAGACACTGCTTTGCTTACCTCCAGTTTCCCTTGTGCATATCGTGCACGAATGACCACCCTCGTTTGCGTGCTGTCTCCTCTCAATGAAAATGTGGTCTCTTTGAGGTTTGTTGTGCATGTTGCTTTGCTTTTCTTGTCTGTCTTTCTATCCCCAGCACTTAGTACAATGCCCAGTGCGTGGCTTCATAAATGTATGTTGAGTTGGCTCTTGAAGAAGCTAGATGCAATAGTAAAGGAAATGTTTCATTATATCCAATGAAAATCTCTCTCTCTGAAACTTTTACCTCGTTCTGTCCTCTATGGCAGACAGAAACAAATCTAGTCCTGTTTCCATGGGATAGCCATTCATAAACTGGAAAAAAGCTATTATGATTTCCCTAAGTCTTCTCTTCTTCAGGCTAAAAATCCCCAGTTCCTTTCTGTGTGTCATGAGGTTCTTTCATCAATATTTCCCACAATTCATTTATTTCCCAATTCATTTATGATACCAATAGGCATAGTATAGAGTCCCATAAGTATAAATGAATGCATCAAACCTCCAAGGGAATTCAAATGGTTTCTTTGTGCCAAGTAATTGCTTTTTCTCTTTTTTTTAAAGGGCAAGTGTTCCCCTCGGAGAATATGACCATGCAATTATCTGTTGTTGTTGTTGTTGTTTTTACTTGTTCTGTTCTCTTCTGTTTAAAACAATTTTCTGCAGTTCAGAAGGAAAAAGCCTTCTTTCAGAAATCACTTTTATCAATCATCCTTTGGAGAACTGGGAAGGGTGGCAGGGGGAGATTATTTCGCAAGCAGGTAAAGACTACAAAATAGAAATGGAGTATTCATTAGAAAGGAGTGGCAAGGATGGAAATCAATCAAGTTGTTGGTGAAGAATCACACAGTTGCTTCTTCCTTGAAATAAAACTGATATATTGATTGGAAGTGGGTACAGGAATAATAATTTATTAAGTGCCTACTGTGCTAAGGTACTGTGCTAAGCACTTTATAAATATTATCTCTTTTGATGCTCACAATAACCCTAGGAAATTGTGCTATTAATATCCAAATTTTGCAACTGAGGAAACAGAGGCAAACAGAGATGCAGTGATTTGCCTAGAATCCCACAGCTAGTAAATGTCTGAGGTTGAATATGAACCCAAGCTTAGTGTTTTATGCACTGCACCACTCATCTTTCCATAGGAGACTGCATGGTCTCCATATTTTAGGACCTGCAGGACAATTTTAAACCATAGGCCTATATAACAAAATGGTAGGTGGGATATTGGCTGGGGGGGGAGGGGTTAATAATGTGTTGTCAGAAAAAGTCTCATATTTAGATCATGAAAAGAACAGAAATTTGGTGTAGGAAGTTGATCTGGGAATCTGATAAAGCTAGGATTGTAAAAGTCCAGCTTTACTTTCATGAAAGACAATTAGTATAAAAGCCTACCCATACGGTTTTATATTTATTTATTTTTCTTTGTTGTTGTTGTGGTTTTTCAACTCAATACTATTCCAAAATCATAAGAACCACTACCTACAATGAAAACAATATAGAAAACCCTGGGACTCTAGGAATAGAAACATAAAATTAGTTGACAACCCAGGAGTGTTAAGTAGGAATGGAAAACAAATAAAGAAGATAAAGATGACTATCTCTGCCTAGGTGAGTTATTTACAATTAAGAAATTCAAGATCAAGGAAGCACCAATTATTGATTAATTGAGTCCTATCACTTGACAAATAAGAAAACTAAGGGCAAGGGAGTTGAAGATCACAAAACTATTGGTCTAGGAATCCTGACTTTCAGTCCAGTGTTCAGTCAGACATCTTAAAATTCTTGTTTACACAGAGTCAGGAAAACAATAAACACAATGATTACAACACTGCAAATTAAAAAAAAAAAGATAACCACAGAACAATCAGAACCGAATGGACAAAAATTATTAAAAAATAAGGTTGGTCTTAAAATAACAACAACATTAAAATGACAGTAATACCACTTGTCCCCTCTTCCTTCAAAGAGGTCAGCATCCACAGATGTTCAATATTACATAAAATGTAAGGGTTTATTTTTAATATGTTGATTGGTTTTAGTGAATTCTCTTCTTGTGTCCTATTTTTCATCATTATTATCATTATGTATTAATTATGATTTCACTCTATTTTATGATTATTTTTATTATTTTGGTATATGGGATGACTCTCTGAAAGTGGGGGAAGATACAAGGAAAATCTAGGTGATATGAAAACAAAAGGTAACATTTTTAAAATTCTGCTTCAAACAGCATTTTCTTTTAATGATAACATGTAAACATAATCAGTGATTAATCAACATTCGTGCTGTTTCTATTTTTTAGAGAAAAATATAGCTCACTGGCTTGTGTTCATTTAACTCTCTCAGTTATGCATACTGTGTTTCCCTGATGATAAGACACTGTCTTATTATTTTTTTTGGACAGAAAAACACCAGAGGGCTTATTTTCAGGGGAGGGCTTATTTTAATGAACATTGACAGCAATTTTAATAAACAGGTAAATGTGAACAAAAAAATGTACCTTTATTCAATAAGCAAATCACTGGGGAAGAACAGGATGATGCGCTCACTGCTGCAGCTCTGATTGGATGCAGCTCGGAGCGCGGCGGCGTGCATTTCACCCAGGGGGGGGTGGGGGGGACAGTGCATACAGAGGGTACCGTAATGTAGCGTGTAGCGCAGGGGATCACCTTCACTACAGTAGCAATCTCAATAGGGCTTATTTTCGGAGAGAGCTTATTTTAGAGGAATCTTACACAGTAAGGGGAGGGCTTATTTTCGGGATAGGTCTTATCGGGGAAACACGGTATATGCTTTAAAAAAGTGACTTTTGGGCCTCAGTTTCTTCATCTATAAAATAAGAAAGTTGACAAGTTGATCTAAATGACATCTAAGGGCGCTATTTACTTCTAAGTCCCATAACAGGTAACATTATCTACCTAATGTCAATATTTTGAATAGCAAGAATCTAACAAGAGAATCTAACCCACTGTAGGTGATCAGTCTTGGGAAATCAACCCTATTTGAGTGATACCAATTATTATAAACTCAAATTCAGGTAAAATAATGTATAAAAATTCTGATTTGTGAGATATATAAATTGGTTATTGTTCACTTTAGAAAAGGATTATATGCTTGACAGAAGAATTAATTATATAATTAACTTAATCTTCTCATGCATTTGAATAATGATTTCATTTTATACAACCTTTCAGGAACAAATCTATTTGATGATGATAAAATTAATAATAATAATTAGCATTTATAAAGCATTTAAAGGTTTTCTATATAAATGTTAATTTATTATTACTTCTTTTAACAACATTATAAAATAGGTGCTATTATCATTCCTATTTCATTATTATCTCCGTTCCCTTCTCAGACCTGTGTTTTTGTTTTTAATTTACTTTTAGACTCCAAACCATGCTTTTGCTGTTATCTCAGCCTGAAACTTACCTCAGAATCTGGAAGTTTCTCATCTTGAAGCACCCAACCATCATGAAAGCTGTGAAATATCCTTTCCATAAGGCCTATCCCTTTCCCCTACTGGTGAGTTCCTCCCTGGGTCTCTATTTTTGAGGGGTTCAAGCCAGGCTTCATTCTCTTTCTGGTTTGTTCCTGAATTCTGAACTTCAAAAACCATCCTCTTCCCCAAAACTGAACCAGATACCTTCACTCTATGCCATCCTTTTCAGTTCCCTTTTGTGTTATCTTCTCCCTTTAGGATGTAAGCTCCTTGAAGACAGGGGCTGTCTTTATTGTGGTTTGTATCATCAGCACTTACATAGTGAATAAATGGTTAATGGCATGAATAAATGCTTAATAAATGTTGTTTTCCTTTCTTCTTCCATTTTACAAATGGGGAAACTGAGGCAGGGAACAATTAAATGACTATTGCTTTATCTGCTACACCACCTACGGTTAACAGAGGCATACCTATATTATTCATAATGTTGTTCAAGATATGTTATTCTGAGTCTCCCCAAATACAGGCCCCTACTCCTATATCTTTTGCAGGTGCATTTTTAGAAAAAGAAATTCTGAAAATGTTAGTGATTGATTTTGACCTCAGCAAAGTTTAATCAAATAAGTACTTTATTCTCTATAGATCTATTCTTTCTTTCTTTTTTGGAGGGGAGGGTGCCATTACACTACCATATTTTCTTAGGATTAGGCTTTTCTTTAATTCCCCCCCCCCCATAATCTTTCACTTTTTATAATGCAAACATTTTATATGGCACGGAGACAGCTGATAGACTCATCAAAGAAGTTATTATCTTGTGTCTTCCTATTTGTTTTTTTTTTTGTCTTTCTGCAACTCATCACTCATTAATGATACAAACAGAGTTGTCTTTTGACTCTGAAATTCCCTTTTTTATTGCTCATAATTTATGATGAACATGGCCTTCTGTGATAAAGACCCATCAAAGGCATCATTATTCTGCATTTATCTGCATTGAACTGTCTGTTTCATCTATTAGTCTTTAAAAGGTTCCCCGTCTTTCTGTATCCAGCTATAGCCTTCTAATTCATCCAGTCTCTATTATCTGCTAGAATAAGTCTTTGCCTTAAATTGTGGGTCAAAAAAATCACGCTATTCAAATTGTCTTTGACATTCAGAATCATGCCATCCTTTTAAGTTTGTCGAAGATTGTAAATGAATATTATTTAGCACTTCTGATGCTAATCTGACCTTGTGTACCTATTGCCTCTGGTGATGCTTTGCTAAACAACATGTACTGAAATCAACAGATTTGTCCTTCAGTTGCTTTATTCCTGTGTTCTTTATCTATGAATGGTGTTCCACAAGCTTCGCTTTTCAACTCTCCTTAAGTCATTGGATTGAATGATAAATGCTCAGCTGATACCCTTTTAAAGACCAGCCATTGTAATCTGCATATTAATAAGGCATGAGTTAAAAAAAATGACTGGAAAAGGGTGAGAATTAAAAATTAGCCCACAGCAGGGCTAAAAGAATGTGTTTCCAAGGCCTGGAAAAAGAGAAAATAAATATTCTCAGATTTTCTCACCAACTTTGCCTTTGGGAAAGTAGATACCTAAAAGTAAGGGCTTAGGTTACAGGGAAGCTCATTCCACTCATCTCTCCTAGAAATGTCTTTTACTTAATGGGTTAATGAACTTCAGATTTTGGAAAGGAGAGCAAGGTATAGTGGAAAGAATATTAAACTTGATGACAGGCTTTGATCTCTGCCTTAGTTGTGAGGTAGTGAGCAAGTGTGGTTAAAGAACTAGAGATGGAGTCAGGAAAAGGAGAGTTCAAATATGAGCTTAGATATTACTAGCTGTGTGATTCTGGTAAAGTAACTTAACCTCTGTTTGCCTCAGTTTCCACATCTGTAAAAATTGAAATAATAATAGCATCTACCTCCCAGGGTGTGAGGATCAAATGAGATAATATTTCTAAAGTACTTAGCACATTGGTTTGCACATACTATGGCAATATATAAATGTTATATATCATTATTATTAAAATGAGAGGATTGGACTAGGTGATCAGCAATATCCCATTCAACTCTAAAGTCTACCATTAAAACAAAAACATTAATGTATTGTTAGTAGAGTTTTGAATTGGTCCAGCCATTCTGAAAAACAATTTGGAACTACTCCCCCAAAGTTAATTATTATTGATACTTATTCTTCAGCAATACTTCTACTATATGCATACTCTTCAGAGATAAAAGAAAGATGAACAATACCTATATGTATGAAAATATTTAGAGAAGTTATTTTTGTATGACAAAGAACTGGAAACCTAACAGGTGCACATTGGCGAACTGCTGAACAGATTACCGTATATGAATGTTATTAAATACTTTTCTGATGTAAGAAATAATGGAAAAGATGTATGAACTGATGCAGAGAGAAGTAAGCAGAATAAAGAGAACAAATTATACAACAACTACTTTGGAAGTACAAACAACTTTCAAAAAGACTAATCAAAGATGTAACCAAGATGAGCTATGTTACGCACATACACACATGAACACACACATATGCACACACATGATGAAACATACCTTTTTGAACATGGTCATCAAGGAAATTTGTTTTGCAGGATTGTGCATATTTGTGACTTTTTTGTTTTTCTTTTAACTTGGGGAGGGGATGAGAAAGAAAACAAATGGTTATTTATTAAAAATAACAAAATAAAAGGTAAAATGAAATCCCCTTAACTATGATCACATAATAAATATATTATTCATGGAAAAGCCCTTCATTCTTTAAATGAGATCCTCTAATGTTGCTGAGGTCCACTCTAAGAATTCCAGGGTCCCTAACATTCATTTCATTATTCTATGATTTAATGAATCCCTAGAGCAAAGGATCTTAAACTTTTATCATTGTTGTTATATACCCCTTTGGCAGTTTGGTGACTCCTACGAACAGCTTCTCAGAAAAAAAAAATATATTTTTAAAAGCAAAAAGTAAAATACATAGAACTAATTATGTTGAAACATAATTGTCCTATTAAAAAAAAAAAAGCAACTTCACAGACCCTGATTAAGAAACCCTGCCTTAAGGCTATGTGCCAAAAACATCTGTTATATGATTTACAACATAAAGCATTGAATAAATGCATCTTTTTCCCCCCAAGCACCAAATCTTTCTATTTCTAGTACTATGTTCAACCTGCTTGATATAAGAGCTAAGCCTCAAACCATGTCATAGAAAGAAATATGTCATGTTACTTGCCTTGCCTACCAACTCAGAATACCTTGACCCACTTTTACAAAAACACCCCCACTTCCTTAAAACCCAGGGGATTTTGGGTAAGGAACTTTCAATGTGAGCTAGAGGCCAACTATAAGTCCTTCTGCCAAGTCAGTCAGAGGAAATCATTTCAACCTTCATCCAGAAATTAAATGGTTATTGATTGATAGGGAAGATACTGTAACCTTATAGATTAAATTAAGAAATGTTGCTGAACACAATTAAAATTTTTCCTAATGCAGCACTGTTTTCAGAAAGCATTTTTGACTAAGTTCCATCCCTGGGGTTAATTACCATGTCTAAGGTCCAGGAATAATAGATTAAGTGGAAACTTGGCTCCTAAAGTTAAAGAATGAGAATGGGAAGTCAGCAAATGACAAAGAGGAACTCAGGGCAGCCTTCACAAATGATTTAAGTCCAACTGATGAATTTGAGGGAAGATATCCAAATAGCAGCAATCATCCTATTCTATGCAAAGGGAAAGCCATCATTTTGTTCAGAACTAATGGTTATTCTAAAGCATGTCTTTTATTTTCTAAAAGGACAGAGACTTTCATTCTAGATCAATTTGATTTAGTACATGGTTTCTGGCCACTTTAAAGGTAGAGATCTAGTTAAGTTTACTGGAAATTTCATAGGCAATTAATATAATCCATTGGTTATGAAATTATTTCATTGGGTTTAGAACTAAAAGAAGGTCATACAGATAATGAAGCATATTCCTTTGCTGGTGAAGAAGCTACCTCAAAAAGTAGAAGTGGCTTACCCAAGGTCACATTGGTCATAAGGAGAACTGGGATTCAAATCCAGGACTTTAAATTCCAAAATGAGTGTTTTTCCTCACTCCAATCCGTTGTCATTTATCACAAAGATGGTTGGGGGGTGGGTGGGTGGGAAGACGAAGGGAACAATACATACAATAGAACGTGCCCTAGATTCAGCATCAAAAATTCTCAGTTCTATCCCTAATTGCACCAGTAAGCTGCCTATGTAATCAGGACCAAAAATCTTAAACTCCCTCTGTGCTCTGTTGTCTTCATTTATATAAAGCTAACTAAACAAATGAATGAATGAATGAATAGATAAATAAAAAGTTTTGGGGAGGGGTCAGGGGTTTGTAGCAGCAAGCACCCCAAGCGTCCTCAGGGTTTGCAGCTACCACAGGTTCTTGGATCTG
>NW_027186492.1:20628788-20672442 GCF_028583685.1 Petaurus breviceps papuanus
CACTGGCCAATCAAGAAGTATCTACTGAAAAACAAGCCTCCCACCCCAGGCTTCAGGTGCACTTTAGCCTAGGGGCAGGGAAGATCTTTAAAATTTACATTCGCATTACAGGGTTATATTAGATATTCCCCAGAATCCCTTCAAACCAAATTTGAGATTACAACTTCAAAAAATGATAGTATATCTACTGGTATTAGCAAGGACCATTTCTTAAAAGGTATTCTTTTGTTTCATCAGTTTTGAGTTTTTTCAGTCTCCTGACTGAATTTTTACTGACTTTTTTTCCTTGCCCAGAATGCTCTCTCTTCCATCTCTATCTCTTTTTTCCCTGGCTTCCTTAAAACCTCAGGTAAAATCCTGCTTCTGGCAAGAAGTCTTTCTTGGTCCTCCTTAATTCTAATGTCTTCCCTCTGAGACAAGTCAGTCAATAAATATTTATTAAATGCCTACTATGTGCAAGACACTGGGCTAAGGGCTGGGAATAAAAGGAAAGGCAAAAGTTACTCCTTGCTCTTAAGGAGTTCACAGCCTAATAGGTTGCAAATAACTATGTACAAATTATACAAATAACTCTGTAGAAACAAGCTACATACAAGACAAATTGGAAATAATCAACAAAAGGATTGCACTAGAATTAAGAGGGATGATGAGAGGCTTCCTGTAGAAGGTGGGATTTTATCTGGGACTTGAAGAATGCCAGAGAAGCCAGGAACAGAGTTGAGGAGAGAACATCGCTTGTATGTGAGAGAACCAGTGAAAATGACTGTAGTTAGGTGATCACATCTTGTTTGAAGAACAGCAAGAAAAGCAGTGTTACCATATTGAAGGGTATGTGGAGGAAGTGTAAAAAGACTGGATACTTGGAGTGAACAGGTTGTGAATGACTTTGAATATCAAACAGAGGACTTTATTGGAGGATCCTGGAGGTAAAAGGGAGCCACCGATTATTTATTTATTTTTGATTAGGGGTTTGTCTTATCAGACCTGCTTTAGGAAGATGGCTTTGGCAGCTGAATGGAGGATGGAATTGAATGAGTGGAGATCAGTTCCTCTGCGTATATGCTGTATGGATGTATAATAGCTATAGAAAGAGATTGAGATGAAGATAAAGAGATAGAGATAAAAATAGAGATAGATAATTATTCACATTATTTTCTCTCTTATTAGAGTGAGATCCTTGAGGACAAGGACTGTTTTTTTCCTTTCTTTCTATTCCTCTTAATATTAGTGCCTTCCTCCAGAGATGATCTTCCATTTACTTGTATGTATATACTTGTTTGTATGGTGAATCCCATGTTAGACTGTGAGATTCTTTGAGGCTTTTCTTTTTTGTATCTACAAAACTTAGCAGAGCACCTAGCAAATAGTAAAGGCTTGTTGTCTCAATTTTGGCTTGACTCTGGAGGTCACTCACAGGATCTTATTCTGATCAATTTTGATGGTCGAAATGTTCCTGGTTTTAAATGACTCCAGGAAAACTCCTGTGTATGTGAAATTCTTTGTGTTATAAAAGTAAGGCCTGCACAGAGGTCCTTTAAAATCCATTTCAATGTGAAAACAGAAAAGACCATTAAACAAAGCAAAACAAAAGCAAAAAAAAAAAAAAGACTAAAAGGCCTAAATGACACATTCAACTTTTACCAGTTAATTGGTGCATAAAAGGTTGTGAAGATTTATGTGCTTCAAAATCAAAACTAAATTGAATTTTTGACATTTTTGCAAATAAAAACCCCAAAGAATACATAGGTGCCTTTTGATTTGTCACAGCTGGAAGACTCTGAATCATGAAGCGCTCTAGGAGAGGCCATTAAATAGTGTTAGATGGTTTGTCAGTGTAAAGGAAAAGTAATTGAAGAAGCAAACTGTGTGTATGGACATTGCATTTTAAAATATTTACAAAACAGAGACAAAGTGAGTCCTTTCCTCCCACAACCCAAGTGTTTATTAGGTAGTAAACAAGGGTGATTTAATAATTTAAGTCTTGCCTTGGTTTCCTTATGCAACAGTACTAAATGATAGCCACTTAAATCTTCTACCCTGCATTTTCAAAAAAAAAATTATTAGGCATACAAGCTACTCTTTTTCCTTTTCATAAACATAGGCAAGATTTCAAGAGACCAATGTCTTTGAGAATAGTAATTTCAGAAGAGTAATATGTTATGGGAATGAATACAAAAACAATTTGGAATGTGAAAGGTAAAAATTTTCTAGATGCACCAATAGATGTGGTTAAAAAACAACTCCCCCCCCCCCCCCCCCAAAAAAAACTTCTGCCTTTAGCTAGTCATCTCTTAGGCCTTTTAAACTGTCATGATTAAATCATTTAAGTTCATAGAAAAAGAAACATTATGATACAATGGAAAAAAAAATATTCAATTTGGTTTCAAAGGCAGTGTTCAAATCCTGGCTTTGCCATTTATTCCTTGTGTGAGAACTTCAGTGACTTATCTGTAAAATGAAGGGCTTGAACTAAATGAATTTTAATGACCCCTTCAGCTCTACTTCTATTATCCTAGTAGAGATGGAAGGCTTATTAGAGGCCATCTGATCAGTCTTGTATTTTAAAGATAAGGAAACTGTAGTTCAAGAGTTAAATGACTTGTTGTAGCAGCAAGTACCCTAGCATATCAAGGATGACTGTTAGCACAGGTTCTTTGATTTGCTTTTCTAAAGGAAAGCAACTCAAAAAGGGTTAGCAATCTTAATTTAATCAAAAACATATATCATTTACTTAGTTCAGGGGAAAAAGTCAGCATCCTGAACTTCATAAAATGTGAACAGAAGTTACAAGCAGACAAAAATTATAGACAGAGAAAATAACACAATTCAACAGACCAACAGACAAGGCTTCTAGCTGTCTGACCATTACATACATACATAGTTACCAGAGAGGGAAGCACCAACATCTGGGCTTTCAAAGCTGGGGGTCTCAACGACTATCCAGAGTCTCATCTGATCAAATCACACAACTCTGCCCCAAAGCAAAACCTCTCCTCAAGGGCATACACACACACACACATACATATATACATACATATATACACAGATACATATATGTGTATGTATATATATATACACCTATATACCCATATATATATATATATATATATATATCCTTCTTCAGGGTTAGAAGACATCACAACCTTTATGACATACTGCCTAATTACAAAGTAGCAAAAGGTGTATGCCTTACTTTAAAACAAGCCTCCCCTAAGCAAGCTTCTCTTGTTGGGGTTCAAGTGAGGCCTATTAAGAGACAGGAAAGATCTTTAAATTCCCTAGGCCTATTAAGGGGCAGGGAAGATCTTCAAATTCCCTTACCATTACACATGTTTAAGGTCATACAAGTAGCAAGTGAGCTGTGTGTGTGTGACTGAGTTAAAGTGGAGAAGTAGGTTATAGGATTTGAGGAAACTGAGGAATTAGGAAGTTAGGGAGCATCAATAGGAAAGCTAAAGTTCCCTACTATAAGTGCTCAAAAGTTAGGTAATAAAAATAGAAAGTGTAATGAAATCCAGAGGAAAGAAGAAAGAATGACCTGAGAACTAGTAGACAACACTTATCATATACAGAGTAAATATGCAAAATAAACTTTTAAGGAATAGAGGCTGCTAAATAATGGCAGCTCAGAAAGAGTTTAGAAGTAGGAAGTTGGGAGAAAAGGATATTCCAACTCCCTTTCAAGTGCCAGCACTATGTTTTCATTAGGTAGCAAGACAGAAATCCTGGGAGAGGGTTTTGCTAATGTTTTCAGGGGTCCTAGGACTGTTCTGCAGACAGAGGATGAATTAATGAAGAGACTGGCAATGTATCTTGTGACCTTGCTAAGCCTTGTCTCCCTAGGAACTAAGATTGCTGAGAACTTGCCTAGTGTCAAGATGAAGAAAAGACCTCTCTTTGGGTATTAAGTGCTGTGCTTAAACTTGTTGTAACTCTGGGATAGATTCAGTTGTGATCCAGGGGTGGGGAACTTTTGACCTTTTTGTGTTCTATGGTTGAACAAATGAATGTACTTTACTTATGATTGGAAACTAATCTCCATTTGAGAAGAGGGGCTCTGTGGTGGACTAAATGAAGGTACAGCCTAGGGGTGGAGTAGTATTTAGAACAGGGACTTGGTAGTTGATTGAATGAATGTAAAGTCCTGGGGTGGGGTTAATACTTGGAGATTATTTAATCACCCTTAGTAAATGCTGTATTTTGAATGATGTCATATTTTGATCTCCTCTGTTCTTAATTTGTCACTGAATAAAATGGAGAGCACCTATGCTGGTATTTTGAAACTTGGGAAGTTGCCTTTCCTTGGCATTACATTACAGGTTCACAGGACTTCCCAGGAAGGATCAGGGAGGTAACCTAAACAAGCTTTCAGGTCCACTGCTCCCTTGGGGGCCCTTAGGAAGATCCATGTGGTATCCCCCTCAACATGACTGTGGAGATCACAGGAATTCCAGTTGGAGTCAGGGAGTTAGCCTGGGACAACCTTCCATTGCTCATTGCTTCCCTTTTGAGGGACCCCTAAGAAGATCCACATCATGTACCCCCTTAAAACAACAAGCCCTTCATCACTGAAAGAACTCAGAAAGTGTGTGTAAAGGAAAGTACCTCCTACCAGAAAGTAGGTATGGTGCTCACTAAGGACACACCCACACAGATACAGAAGCAGGAGTGAGGATCTACAAGTTCTGTCCTTCCTGGTAGAGTTAGGGTTTGTTAAATTCCTCAACATCCTTATTTTATTTCCATATATATACGTGTGTGTGTGTGTACATATATGCATACATATATACACACATATATATACATATATAAATATATATGTATTCTACATTCCCTCTCTATATATAGTCAAATTCCTCAAAGTTTGGTCAAATTCATCATAATCCTTTATTTCTCTCTATATATTCTACATTCTCTTAATACATGCAGAGTATATGTAGATTACAGAGGCTTGGTAGTGAGGATACTTGAGACCTGACCTGGTCCTGATCTCTTCTAAGGTCAAAGCTGTGTGCTACCTCCCACTTTTCTAGTTCCCTCTGGCCATGGACAGAGTTCTAAGAAGGCCAGGGTTTTAGTAAAATAAGTAAGAGCTTCCCCACAGCTATTGATTATCTCCCAATAACTTTTGTGGGAGCAAAACAAGATTTCATTATATAACCTCCTACAACATGTAACTGGGAAAAATAAAAGTAAAATACTAAAATTAAAAATGAATGAATATTTAAAATAGTAAAAAGAAATTGAGATACTGTTTTGTTTTGGTAAGACATTTTCATTGAATGACAATAGTAGCAAAGACTTTCAGAAATCATCAATTCAATCCCTCAACCTTCAGGTCAAATTATACCTAAATATTTATGGCTTCTAAATTTTATTTAAAGATCTCCTGAGAAGCAATTTTCAGAATCTTCGTAGTAACCTATCCAAATGCTTCATGATCTGAACTATTAAGAAGTCTATCCATGTACCTACTCTTATAATTAAAGCATCTTCTACTTTCCTTAGTGGAGACAGAAAAGAAATGAGCCCCATACTTTGCATAAAAACACTTCTGGGGCTTAAAAGAAAATCTTAATTTCTTTACCTTTGTACTTTTCTTCTTGTACTTAAAAAAGTATATAGACATCACTCCTAAGCTTTCCTAATTTTTTTTTTGGTTCATTTGTTTTTTTTTTTTTAATTTGTTGTTGCTTGTTTCTTTTTTTAAACTGAGACACTAGGAAATAGACTTTAAAATTTAACTTCTACTACCTATCACCCTATTCACTGTGCTTGTGAATTTCTGAGACCAAAGTGCCCCTGCCTAGGAACAATAACCTTGTGTACAGTCTACCCTGAGAATATAAGCTATTTGAGATGAAGTGCAATTTTGGCTCTGGTATTTGTATTGCCGGAGATTAGTGCATTGTTCCGTTTAGAGTAACTGCTTAATAAAAGATTTCGCATTCATTTGATGTGGTTTGAATGGTGGACAACTTGAACCTCCACCTCTTGAAGAAAGTAGAAATTTCCTGTGCAGGGTACTCCAAGAACACAGTCTTCTAACAAAAAGAATTGGAAATTATGGGTATCATTAACTTTGTCCCAAGTTTGAGAATAACAGTATCTAGGCTTGTAGCGAGAAAAGGGAACTTTCTACATAAGTACCAGACTTCTCAAGCAGGAGTTCTTAATCTGAGGTCCATGAACTAAATTAAAAAAAAATATTTTGATGAACATGATTTAGAATAATTATTTTCTTTTTAAACTCTATATATTTTTTGCTTTTAAAAACATTATTCTGAAAAGGGGTCCATAACAAAAAAAGTTTAAGAATCTTTATTCTAGAGGGAAAAGAGGATCACCCACATTTCCTTGCAGCTAGAAGTACAGCAGATGAGACTAATTCATGATACTGAGGAACAAAATCTTGGACTTTTTCCCCCATGCAATTACCATGTTATTCAGATGCAATAGGCCCTAATTTGTCTGACTAGGAACCTCAACAGTGTTGCAGTCTAAACCCTCCTCATAGAACAATAAAACCTGCTGATTGGGTCTTGTCAAAGAATTAGTCACCAGAATGATAAGGTATTGCACATTTGTTTTGACTTGAGGTTTATAAAGGTTCCTAAGAAAAGGGACACAACTGGAGAGAACAAAAAATCATTTGGATTGTTTATGAGTTTCTAAGAGTTCTTTATATTTTTTCTGCATTTTCTCTTGGTAATAAAGGCTACCCAATATATGCTTGCATAAGAAATGGGCCCCTTTTATCCATATCTATAGAAATCTCTTCATGAACTCTATTTCATATTTTCCAGAGGATACTTGCTGTGGGAGCCAGAAAGTGATAATTCAGGAGGTTTCTCCCAAGTTTCTACCTCATCCATTGTAGATCCAGGATCTAAGGAGTTAGGGCACATCTTATGAAGTCTTGTACTTTTAAAAATTTATCCTCACAACAATCATTCACTTATCATCTTACAACAAATTATTCAGTGCCTACTATATATAGAACATTGTGCTAGGTACCAAGGGAGTTCAAGTTCAGATAGGACTCAGAATTTACTCTGATGGCACTTATACTTTGTTAAGAGGTAAAAATTCATTTCAGTTACTGCAGCATAAAGAGTATAAGTATTTTGAACATGGGTGATAGGTAGGTAGTATCAGATTCAAGATAAGAACTCTTTTAACTCCCAGCCTAATGCTGTGCCTACTAGGTGACTCTGAAGATAATATATTTTGTTCAACAAAACTGTATACACATAGTAAAGTATGCTTAACTGTAAGCTAATATCTCACTTTTTGAATGCTAAGCTTAGTAATTTGTTATTTGAACAAAAGTCCACACCCTGAGAGGCAAACTGAATCATTTTTGCCCAAGAGCTCCTTTGCCATGAAACACATTGACATGATTGTATAAATTGGCTCTTTACAACTAGGACTTAATTAGGCTTCTTTTGAAACAGCCAATCGGTGTAATTGAAAGCAGGCAAAAACAATCAAGGGAAGGCCTTACTGTAGGAATTAAAGGAATAGTTTGTTCTCATGTGATGAAGTAAGCTAAAATACTTTGATTTTAGATTTATAAGTATTTAATATTTTATGTTAATATAAACATAATGGATAATAATGTATTCTAAAATATATAATATTAATAGGCATAGATAAACATATACATAAAGACAAAGACACACATATATAAGTATATGTATGTGTGTGCATATGTTTATACATACATGCACATCTATGTATATATACATAAACACATATATTACTATATAGCTTCTATATGTGTGGTCATGCAAAACATATCCATAATATTCACGCTGTGAAAGAAAACAAAGATAAAAAACCTCAAGAAAAATAAATTTTAAAGAAAACTATGCTTTAATCTGTATTCAGACACCATCAATTCTTTCTCTGGGGATGGAAAGCATTTTTCATCATAAGTCCTTTAGAGCTGTTTTAGATTATGGCATTGTTGAGAATAGCTAAGTCATTCACAGCCAATCATCTTACAATATTGCTATTACTTTGTACACAGTACATTTCATTTTGTATCAGCTCATGTCAGTCTTTCCTGGTTTTTTTTTTTTCTGAGAGTATTCTGCCCATCATTTCTTTAACAAAATAGTATTCCAGTATAATCACACACCAAAATTGGTTTAGCCATTACCTAATTGATGGGCATCTCCTCAATTTCCAATTATTTGCCACCAGAAGAGCTGGTATAAATAGTTTTGTACATATAGGTCCTTTTCCTTTTTGTTTTTTATCTCTTTTGGGATATGTCACAAATTTTAGCATCTTCAATCTCTAGATCTGGAACTGCAAAGGATTTCAGAGGGAATACATTCCAACCCTCTGATTTTACAGATGTGGAAACCAAACCCCAGGGAATTTAAGTGACTTACACATGGTGACACAGATATTAAAAATCAGAAGTGAATTTCAGACTTCAGAAGCAGTTTGCTTTCCATATTTCTCAACTTATCTTCCCTTCCTCCCCACCACAAAGAAGTGATTCCCCTCTGGAATTCCATGTTTCTGTCAATGATACCAGTTTTATATCCTACTCAATGTAGCTATTTGATAAATATTCTCACATAACCTTTCTGGGCTTTCATTGCCTCATATGCAAAATAGGGATAAGATATATTATTATTTCACTTTCAGGAGCAAATGAAATCATGCATTAAAATTTAAAAGCATTTTGTAGCTACCACTTATATTAAATATAAGACACTAGTATTGTGTCCATTAGCAAACAAGACCATACTCTGTGAACAGTAGTAGGTGCTTAATAGATGTTGTTTCTGTCCTCTGTCTTTTCTCCCCATTAATGTACACTCAGAGCAAGTTGATTTTTTTCTTTTATCCTTGAAACCCATAGGCAGACATGGAGGTTCATGCTTGGAATCCCTGCTACCAGGGAAGATGTGGCTAGGGGGTTACTTGAGCTCCAGATTCTGAGTTGTAGTAATAATAAATTCATTTAGGTCATAGCACTTAGTCTAGTACCAGTATGGTAGATCCCAGAGGAAGTGACACTAAGTCACATAAAGAAGAAGGAAGAACTGATCTAACTTGGAAACAGAGCACAACAAAAATTATGTGTTGCACAGCAGTGAAATCAGGCCCATGAGTGGTTGCAAAATTTCTATTCTGGGAAAGATAGGAAGACCCAGTCAGAAAGAAAAAAAAGAAAGGAAGGAAGGAAAAGGGGAAGAAAAGAAAAGAGGAGAAGAGAAAGAGGAAGGGAAAGAAGTCAGAAAGAACAAAGAATGGAAGAAGCCTAGAGCAAACAAAACAATGCTATGCGCATCATACTCATTAAGCAATGATCAGGAGGAGGAAGAGGAGCAAAATGATGAAGGTTTGAATTACAGCATGCCTTTGTCTAATGTCAAGTAGTTTGTGTGGAACATCCTACTACTTTAGAGCAGCAAAATAAATTTGTCTGCCGACATGTCCCATAATGATCTATCTCCATCTCATACTGATATAACAAAATTTGAAATTTAGCCATCATGCTATCTGAGAGATGAAGACATCTTGGGAATTTAAGCAAAGAGCAGGAAGGCTGATTAAAGAAGTAGAAGGGGATGATTATGAATACCGATTTAAACTGTAGAATATAGCCTTGTTTTTGTCTTAGTATATGGAATGTATAAAACAGGAAACATGAATATTTGAGGTGTTCACACATCACAGATCATAGAAATGTGTACACATAGTATTATGATATGGTCTGAATCCCCCTCACTTCAAGAGGCTGAATTGTGTATGAGAGAAAGGGCTGAACTTAGAGCAGTAAAGACCTTAGTTCAAGTCCTGCCTGAATATGTTATTTCATTTATCATTTAAATTCTTATTTACTCTAGGCAACACTCTGCTACTTTAAGTTACTAATCTTCATTGGCACAGGGAGTTTTCCCATCACTTCTTTATGTCAGTTAATTCTTGGAGCTACTTCCTATTCTTATCCCTATTACTTCATGGTTAGGAACAGGGATTATGAAATTTTGGGGAAAAGTATTCCCTGTCTCTTCTATAAATATATGGATAAACAGAGAGATGCAATGGAAACTCACATGTCTGAACCTCACCCTCCCAGATCTCTGACTTATCTGCATCTTAGCAGGAGGAACAGGCAGTTAGGTCTGAAACAGAGACTATAGATAAGAAGTGATGGGCAGAAGTCAACAGAGAGAAGGGTAAAGTTTGAAAAAAGAAATTAAATGCAAAGATGGAGGCAGTCCAGGTGGAAGTCATGAACTCCTGCATAAATAGATAAGATCTTCAGTATTACCTTCATTTCACACATGAGGAGACTTGAAGGAAAAAAAAAAAAGGTCAAATGATTTGTCCAAGGTTTTACAAGTAGTTAGTCACACAGCCAACAGTACAAACTAGTTCTTTGTCAGTATAGGGGTGACAATTTGGTTATCTAGCTACAAAAAACAGTACTTCTATTTTGTTTTCATGAATGGGTAATAATAAAAATTACTATAACTCCTACTGGGGCCAGGCATGGTGCTAAATGTTTTATACATATTATTATGTATATATGCCATATTATATATTATAAAGAATAAAAATATAATATATTATATTTTTATATAATATATAAATATATTTTAAAATATATATATATAATATATTATTATGTATATGCCATAACTTAAAGAAAATTCACAGGCCTAAGCATGTCACTTCTACATGGGTCTATAGATAAACTGTGTACTAATACATTTGTTTAAAATGTGCTGATATATTCTTCTTGTTTTAATTTTTTAAAGATATGCCTAAAGAAAAAGAAATTATACTCTAATGCATTGTTGGTGGAATTGTCAACTAATCTGACCATTCTGGAGAGCAATTTGGAACTGTGCCCAAAGGACTATAAAATGTACATACCCTTTGAGCCAGCAATACCTTTTCTAGGTCTGTATCCTAAAGAGATCATACAAATGGGAAAATGACCCACATATACAAGGTCATTTTGTGGTGGTCAAGAATTGGAAATTCTTTGAAAGAGCAATTGGACATTTCTCATTATTTGGGGAATGCCTGAAAAAGTTGTGGTATATGAATGTAATGGAATACTATTGTGCTATAAGAAATAATGAGCAGGCAGACTTCAGAAAAACCTGGAAAGACTTGAATGAAGTTGACTGAAGTGAGCAGAAACAGGAGAACATTGTACATAACAAACCACAATGTGCTATGACTAACTTTGATGGACTTATCTTAGCAATGCAAAGATCCAAAACAACTCCCAAGCACTCATGATGGAAAATGCTATCCACATCCAGAAAAAGAACTATGGAGTCTGAATGCAGATTGAAGCATATTATTTGTTCTCTCTCTCTCTCTCTCTCTCTCTCTCTCTCTCTCTCTCTCTCTCTCTCTGTGTCTCATTTGTTTCTTCCTTCTTATGGTTTCTCCCATTGGTTCTAATTCTTCTTTATAATGTGATTAATATGAAAATAGGTTCAATATGAATATATATGTAGAGACTATATCAGATTACACACTATCTTTGGATAGGGGAGAGGAGAGGTGGGATAAAATTGGGAACTCAAAATCTCATGGAAGTGAATGTTGAATAAATAAAAATAAATAAATGAATGAAAAAAAGAAAAAGAAGTTCCTGATAATTGTATGTAAAATGCAGATCTTCCTGACTGCTGTAGCAGTGACTGATATGTTTGGTTGAGCTCTAGATTTGAAGTTAGGTGACTTGGATTCAAATTTTGCCTCACACATTTAATTCATTCTGTGACCACAGGCATATTACTTTATTTCTCAGAAACACAGTATCCTCATCTATAAAATGGGAACAATAATACTTTCTTTATCATCTTTACATCAGTGTAAATTAAACACTGTAAAGTACTATACTAATCTGAGTTGTTATGATGATGATAGTAAAACAATCATTAAGATAGCCCAACTAAACAGAAAGGAAATAAAGAAGACAAAAGCAGAAATAATAACGGGTCATATTTATACCTGTGCTATCATTTTTTTTTCAGTTTCCCCCATTTAAATGGTGGAAGCAATGTAGGGGTTATCAAGATCAACTGAATCATCTTATAGAGGAAAAGTTAAGGCCAAGAGAAGCTAAAATTTTATCTAAGACCACATAGATCATAAATGGCAGGGACAGGATTTGAACCCTGCTCCTCTGAATACAGATACCATCTCCTTTGCTACTGCATATAGAAAACAATGAAGTAAAGAGGACTGAACATTCACAACAAATTTCTCTGTGAGTGTACTTATAGAAGCAAAGATTGAATGAGAAATAAAGTAGATTCAGTTTCTCTGTTTTGTATTGGATAAGGCATTTGTAGCCAACTTGCTTTTAAATACATGGCATAGTGGAAATTATCAAATGTGGAATCAAAGGAGATGGTTTAAAAAATTAATTGTGCTATTTGTTATCCATGAGACTTTAGTCAAGTCATTTAAACATCTGCATTTCAATTTCTTCATCTGTAAAATGAGGAGATTAAACTATTTAGGAGATATTTTTAACTTTAAAGCTTATGAACTATAAGATTATTAGTAAAGAAACTAAGGCCTGTAATTACTACTATTTGAGCTCACAAGTTAATGACTATTACTTTTAGTAGCAGTCTCAAACTCAAACACAGTCCCAGGGACTAAGTGCTAACAGTATATCTCTAAGCTTCACTGCAAGTACATGAACCATAGTATGTGTGGAAAAGTAGTAATACATTAGTAAGTTGAGTCATATACCTGCTATAACTAGATATTATATTGTTTGAGGTTTTAAGTCTTGAAGCTATCACCTTTCTCTAAGCCTGCCTTTATTAAATCTATCATCTTTCCTCACAATCTTGTTCATGCATTCCCTCTTTCCAGATTATCAGGCTTATTTTGGCCTCCTTTTCAAATCTTGACCTTGCTGTTAAGCAGCTCAACTTTACACAGACTTTGATCTTTGAGATTCTTGCCCCATTGTCCTTGTCACCCTTCATCCCTTTCCAAAACCCAAACCAGATTACTTTGACCATTCACTTCTTATACAACTAAATAATTATTGTTGAATTTTTGGAGGAAGACAAAAGACCATAATAAATGAGTTCACTACAAATGAATGTTATGCAATTTCATTTGAATCCTCACTTCCACACACCAATCCTTTTATTCTTCTATGATTGATTGTCTATTCCAAACTCCTCAGCATCTGTTGCAAGCCTTTTCTTCTCTCCTCAAGACACCTACACTTCTCCACCATCCATATCAACAGAATATTTTGCCACATTCCCCACTGGGGGAAAAAAAAAACTGAGACCATCTGTTGTAAGCCAACTCTTCTCCCTAAATCTATTATTGAAATGACATTAACAGCACCCAATTCTGTTCTCCTTTGGTCCAGCCTGAGAGGAGGAAGATGTGGCTCTTTTTTAAAATTCCAGTCTTTTATCCCACTTCACATTCATGTTGCCAAGAAGCTTGCCCACTGAATTACTCCTCTTTCCCAAATTTTCAAACTCTCATTATCAACTGATGTGTTCCTTTCTACTTATAAAAATATTCAAATTACACTCATGCCCCCAAAAGTTCACCTAATCCTACTATCTGCTCAAGTTACCATTTTCTATCTCTCTCTTCATCCAAACTTCTTTTTAAAAAAAGCTGAATATATTCATTGACTTCATTTTCTCAACTCTCAATTATTTATCAGTCCCTTGGAATTTGGCTTCTCAACTCATTTTCAACTAGAATTGTTCTCTCTAGAGTTATCAATGACCTGTTAATTTACAAATCTTGTGCCCTGTTCTCACTCCTTATACTTACTGCCTTTTTAAAATGTATTATTTTGTCCTATTATATGTAAAAGTTTTAACTTCTGAAAAAATTTTGAGTCTCAGATTCTCTCCATCCCTCCTTCCTCTCCCTCTCATTGAGAATTCAAGCAACTCAATATTGGTTATAGTTGTATAGTCATGCAAAATATAGTTTCAGATTAGTCATGTCACAAAAGAAAACACAAGCACCACCACCCCTGAAAAAAAAAGATAAGAAAAATAAAGAAAGCTTTAAAAAAAAAAAGTAGGCTTGAATATGCATTCATATTCCATCAGTTCTTTCTGTAGAAGTAGATAGCATTTTTTGTCATTAGTCCTTAAGAATTTTCTTGGGTTACTGCCGAGAATAGTTAAGCCACTCATAATTGATCATGATACAATATTGCTGTTAGATAAAATCTAACTAAATAATATTGGATAGCTAGGTGGTTCAGTAAATAAAATGCTGGTTTTGGTGTCAGAAGAGCCTGAGTTCAAATCCAACCTCAGCCACCCCAATGAACCAGTGATTCTGAGCAAGTCATTAGACCCAATTTGTCTCAGTTTCTTCATTTGTAAGATGAACTAGAGAGGGAAATGGCTAAACACTCCAGTATTTTTGCCTAGACAACTCCAAAGAGATTCAGAAATGCCTGAAGAACAACAACAACAACAAAAAAAAACTAAATAGTATTGCATTCCAAATAATTTTTGTCTCTTTATATTTTAACCAAAATATTAAAGTATTAAAATAGTAAAATAAAAAAGTATTAAAATTTTTTCCATGGGTTTCTGTACAGAATAACAGCAGGGGCATAATACTCATTTTTTACCTCCTATTATGTACCTTAAAGAGAAGTGGTCTCCATAGAGAGAAAATGTGGGTTCAGGGAATTAGAATTAAAAGATTAATTCAATTAAATCTAATTTACATTGAATCTTAAAAAATCACTTATTTTGTTAATTAAATTCAAAGAAACTATGTTCAACATCATTCTTTTGCATTTTCTTCAAGAAAGCTTGGAGTTTCAAGTTAACAAATGGTCAAATGATAAGAGGAGTCAGACTTATGAAGATGAAATCGAAGTTATCCATAATCACATGAAAAAATGTTCAGAATCATCTCACATCAGAAAAATGCAAATCAAAACATCCTCGAGGCACCATCTCACACCCATCAGATTGGCCAATGTGACAGAAAATGAAAATGATGAAAATTTTAGGGGATATGGGAAATTTGGGACTCCAACACATTTTTTTGTTGTTGGGTGCCTTTATTTTTTGTTTTGTTTTTCATGTTATGCATGTACAATCATGTTGATCATATTGCCACATTAGCTATGTTGTATAAGAAGAATCAGAACAAAAATAAAAAACGAGAAAGAAAAAAAAACAAAAAAGTGAAAATACTATGCTTTCAACTGTCTTCATACTCCATTGTTCTTTCTCTGTATATGCATAGCATTTTCTATAATGAGTCTTTTGGAATTGTCTTAGTGAAAAGCAATTATTGCTGAAAAGAGTTAATCTTTCATAGTTGATCATCCTACTGTTTTGTTGTCATTATGTACAATGTTTTCTTGGTTCTGCTCATTTCACTCAGCATCAGATACTGTAAGTCTTTCCAGGTGTTTTGGAAATCCACCCACTCATCAATTCTTATAACACAACACTGTCAATTATATTCATATACCAACAATTATTCAGCCATTTTCCAAATGATGGACATCCCCCCTATTTTCAATTCTTTGTTACCAGAAAAAAGATTTGCTATAAATATTTTTGTACATTTGGGTCCTTTTTCATTTATTTTTAGGATCTCTTTGGGATAAATAAATTGTAGTGGTATTGCTGGATCAAAGGATATACACAGTTTTATAACCTTATGACATAGTTACAAATTGCTCTCTACAATGGTTGGATCAGTTCACAGCTTCATCAACAATTCATTAGTGTTCTCAGACATCTTCCCCAACATTTATGACTTCCCTTCTCTGTCACACCAGCCAATCCAATAGGTGTGAGGTGGCACCCCAGAGATTTTTCAAAAATTGACAGTGACTTAGAACATTGTTCCTAATGTCCATAGATAGCCCAAATTTCCTTTTCTGAAAACTGCCTGCTCATATCCCCCAATTATTCATGAATTAGGGAATGGCTTGTATTCTTATAAATTTGACTCACTTATTTATAAAGTAATTTTTTCAGCTTGATTAATATGGTACTGAATAAGTAAATTAGCTTTGGGAGAATTGTCATTTTTATTGTATGAGCTCAGTCTGCCCATGAGTAAGTGATATTTTCCCAATTATTTAGATCTGACTTTATTTGTGTGAAAAGTGTCCTGTAATTGTATTCATATAGTTCCTAGGTGTGTCATGGTAAGTAGACTTTGAATATTTTATAATGTCTCTAGATATTTTAAAAGGAATTTCTCAATCTCTTGCTGTAGGGCTTTGTTGGTAATATATAGAAATAATAGTGCTTTATGTTGATTTATCTTGCAACTTTGATAAAGTTGCTAATTGTTTCAAGGAGATTTTTACTTGGTTCTCTAGTATTCTCTAAGTATATCATCACATTGTCTACAAAGAGTGATAGTTTGTTTCCTCACTGACTATTCTATTTCCTTCCTTCTCTTTTTCTTCTCTTACTGCTAAAGTTAACATTTCTATCACAATATGGAATAATAGCTATGATAATGGGCATCCTTTCACCCTGATCTTAGTGCAAAAGCTTCTAGCTTACTTCCATTATCATAATGCTTACTGATGATTTTAAATAGATACTACTTATCATTTTAAGGAAAACTACATTTATTTCCTATGCTTTCTAGTGTTTTCAAATAGGAATTTGTGCCATATTTTGTCAAAAGCTTTTTCTGTATCTATTGAGAAAATCATATGGTTTTTGTTAGTTTTGTTATTGATATGGTAATTTTTGCCACTGGTATTCCTAATACTGAGCTGTCTTCCAGGTATAAATCCTACCTGGTCATAGAGTATTGTCCTTGTGATAAATTGCTGTAACCTCTTTGGTAATATTTTATTTAAAATATTTGCATCAATATTCCTTAGGGAAATTGGTCTATGATTTTCTTCCTCTGTTTTGTCTCTTCCTGGTATAAGCATCAGTAACATATTAGTGTCATAAAAAGAATTTTATAGGACTTTTTCATCACCTATTTTTCCATTGGAATTGTCTTTTAAATGTTTGGTGGAATTTTCTTATAAATCCATCTGACCCTAAAGATGTTTTTCTTATGGAGTTGATTGATGATTTGTTGTTGTTGTTTTTTTCTAAAATGGGGTTAAATATTTTATTTCCTCTTCTGTTTATCTGGGCAATTTATATTTTTTAAAATATTTATCCATTTCACTTAGATTGTCAAATTTACTGGCATATAGTCGGGCAAAAACTCCTAATTATTACTTTAATTTTCTCTTCATTTGTGGTGAATTCACCCTTTCCACTTTTGATGCTGGCAATTTGGTTTTCTTCTTTCTTTATTTTTAATCAACTTAACCAAAGGTTTATCTATTTTGTTGTTTCCCCTATAAAACTAGCTCTTAGTTTTATTTATTAGTTCAATAGTTTTCTTACTTTAAATTTTATTAATCTCTCTTTTTATTTTCAGAATTTCTATTGCTCTTAGAGATTTTTAGTTTGTTATTTTTCTAGCTTTTTTTAATTTCATGCCAAATTTATTGATCTCCCTTTTCTCTCTTTTGATCATGAATTCATTAAGAGATATAAATTTCCTCAAGAATTACTTTGACTATGTCTCATAAATTTTGGTATGTTGTCTCATTATTGTCATTCTCTTTGATGAAGTTATTGATTGTTTCTATGATTTACTGTTTTACCCACTCATTCTTTAGGATAAGATTGTTTATTTTACAATTAATTTTTGATCTATCTTTCCATGGTCCTTTATTACATATAATTTTTATTGCATCATGATCTGAAAAGTATACATTAAATATTTCTGACTTTCTGCATTAAATTGTGAGTTTTTATGCCCTAATACATAGTCAATTTTTGTGTAAGTGCCATATACCACTGAGATAAACAGGTACATTCATTTCTATCCCCATTTAATTTTCTCCAGAAGTCTATCATATTAATTTTTTTCTAAAATTATATCCATCTACATAACTTCTTTTTTGTTTCTTTTGTGGTTAGATTTATATAGTTCTGAGAAGGGGAGTTTATTTTTGCTGTCTCTTTCTTCTTGTAACTCCTTTAACTTCTCTAGGAATAAAGATGCTATCCACTTGGTGTATGTATGTTTAGTATTGATATTACTTCATTTTATGTGGCAGCTTTTAGTAGGATGTAATTTCTTTCATTACCTCTTTTAATTAGATCTATTTTTGCTATTGCTTTCTTGAGTTAAGAACTACTACCCCTGCTTTTTTCCCTTCAACTAAAGCATAATATATACTACGATAGCCTTTTACCTTTACTCTGTATGCATCTCTCTGCTTTAAATGTGTTTCCTATAAATAGCATATATTATTATTCTGATTTTCTTAAAAATTCCTTGAAAGATGCCGTTCAGGCCTTTTTATTTTTAAATCAAGACTTTCAAGTAGTTCCATACTTCTTAAATGATCTCTCCTGGATCTATTTTCCTAGTCAGTTGTTTTTCCAATGAGGTATTTTACATTTTCTTCTATTTTTTTCATTCTTTTGATTTTGCTTGATTGATTCTTGATATTTCATTGAGTCATTAGTTTCCACTTTTCCAATTCTAATTTTTAAGGAATTATTTTCTTCAGTTAGCTTTTGTACCTCCATTTACATTTGGCCAATTCTACTTTTTATGGTATTCTTTTTTTTCAGCATATTTCTTTTTTTTTTTTTCCAATTTGGTCAATTGTATTCTTTTAGGGAATTGTTGTCTTCAGTCAATTTTTATCCTTCCTTTTTCAAGGTGTTGACTCTCTCTTGTATTACACTGATTTCTTTCCCCAATTTTTCTTCTGCCTCTCTTGTTTGATTTTTAAAATCCTTTTTGAGTTCTTCCAAGAAACTTTTTGGATTTGAGACCAGTTCATTTTCCCCTTTGAGGCTTCACAAGAACACATTTTGTCATTGTTGTCCTCTTCAGAATTTTTGTTTTGATCTTCCTTGTTCTCATAATAGTTTTCTATGGTCAGGGCTCTTTTTGGATTGTTTGTTTGTTTTTGCTCATTTTCCACCTATTTCATGAATTTCCAAGTTGAACTCTGCTCCTGGGGTAAAGGGGCCCTGGTTCAAGCTTCTTGCACTGGAGGCCCCAGATCTGGTTTCTGGCTTTCTGGCTTTCTGTGCGGGGTCCTCAGGGGCTGACATCTTGCTCATTTCTCTGGAGTGGCCCAGCCTAGTTACACCTATTGCATAGCAAGTTCCAAAGTTAGCAGTTTGCCTTCTGTCCTAGGGCTGGAGGCCTTACAGCTGACCTGCTGTGCCACTGGCCTGTTGGACCTGAAACAAGTGGCCTCATTTGCTGATTTGTGCTATGGCTAATAGCTCCCCACTGATTTGCCCAGACACAGTGTGCTCTGGACTGTGTTCCCCTTTTAGCCAAGTGAGACAGACCTTTCCTGAAGTCCTTCTAAGTTATCTTATAATAAAAAAAGTATTTAACTCTTTCTTTTTGTAGGTTCTGTTGCTCCAGAATCCATTTAGAGACCTGATTTCACATTGTTTCTAAGGGAAACTGGGGAGAGCTCCGGAAATTTACTGGCTTTTCTCTACCGTCTTGGCTCCAGTCCTTATCCTTCTTGACCCTCTGCACTTTTTAACACTATTGACCATCTTCTACTCCTAGACTTTTCCTCTTCCCTAAATTCTCACATCAGTTCTCTCTTTTTGTCTCCTACCTATTTTGTTGTTCCTTTTTGGTGTTTTTTGATGAAATTTCTTCCCTGTCCCATCCTTTTTTTGTGTAGGTGACTATACTTCCTCTCTCCTGTACCCTCCCTATCCCTTGATGATTTATCAGCTTCTTTGCTTTTGGTTAATATCTATGCAAATGATTTCCACATCTATTTATTCAGCCCTACTCTCTCTCCAGAACTCAAGTCGAGGGTTGTTAACTGCCTATTGAACAATTTCACTTAGAGGTCAAATGGATATCTTAAGTTCAAAATGTCTAAAATATAACTCATTCTCTTTTCCTTCAAACTTTCTATTTTGCTAATGTCTGTATCTCTAGTTTGTGTATAACCGTATTTCTAGTTGTCCGGGTCCTTAATTTTATATTCATTCCCTCTCCCTTACCCCTGTTGATTTTACATCCATAATATATTTAACATCTTCCCCTGCTGTATTTTTTTAAATCTATTTTTAATTTGTGAAATAAAACAACTATTTCCATAGCATAGTGGAATTAAATAATAGTTGATTGCACATGAAACTGCAAATAAATTATGTTCACCTTGCAACCTTTTTAAATACATATAATGTCATCATGTAACTTCTCCCTCCCCTTTTTTCTTCCCTTCCCCCCAGAGATAGTTACCATTAGACATAAATGTGTGTGTGTGTGTGTGTGTGTGTGTGTGTGTGTAATCATTCTACAAATATTTTTACCAGTTCTTTCTCTGGATACAGATAGAGTCTTCCTTCATAGGTCCTTTGTAGTTAATTTAATTATTTATATTAGTCAAAATGACTCACTTACCTAAGCACTACCATATTTTAGGCCTTGGCCACTCCTCCTATATGATTATAATAGTTTCCTGATTTGTCTCCCTGCATCAAGTCTCTCCTCTCAACAATCTATACAGCCCACATAGCTATATTCTCAAAGGACAAATTGAATCCTAAAGGGAATATTTGTGGTTTATCCTAGAGTGAGTTGAGTCACTGAATATTCCTATACAGGGAAATGACTTGGTCAAACTTTTGCTTTAGGAATTCTAAAATGTCACAGTTGAATTGCCTAGAGTAGATAACATGAAGCCAAGGCAAACCCACCTAGATTATTCTATGATGTGTCCTCCTTGACACAATTGAGTACTGGTATAAGATTTTCACTATATAGACATAAAGCTGAGCTGATTGAACCATTCAGAAAGACACTGAGAGTCAGAGATGCAAAAATCAAAGCACACAAGTTAATATAGAGCAAACATTTAACAATGATCATTCTATCTTCCTCTGATTAAGGGAAAGTGATTCTGTGGAAGTTAACACTAACCTGGTGGCAAACAAGTTGGTGAGTGTCTCTCTAATTCAAGCTTTTAATTTCTATAGCAGATCCACAAATTCTCTTGGAGTCTTGTTCAGATCAGGTTCTGAAACTCTGCCTGAAAGATAGCTCTGCAGATATAGAGAGCTCCAAAAATGCTTTGTTCTTCTCACTGATGTTTGAAGTTGGTAATCCATTATATTCTTCTGGGAGGAAAGGTGCCATGTAAGAAAAAGATGCAGAATTAATTATCCTCGAAACAACAAAGATCTAAAATCTTTGCTTAGCTATCAGATGATTAGACAGAATATTAAAATATTAAATATTAATAGAATCACATTAATTTTTTTTAAAACAGGAGATTAAGACACTCTCATATTCTTAAGCAATTATTATGAGGACTGAAAGAGATTAATAGAACTAAGTGACCAATTTTGGAGAGACCAAACAATTAACAAAATGCCAATCAAGAGAGAAAAAAGAAAGTTATTACAAAGCAAATATATAATCCACTGAGCAAGGCAATGCATTCTAAATCCAGTTTGTGAATTCTTATTTCTCTTCTTTTACATCATTTTAAACTTTTATATATCTTAAGCACAGTGCTCCTGAAGAATTAACTTGTTCTACGGAACACCATCACTGTTAACCTGTGGTTCACAGTTTTTGCTCAAACTTTATGAAGCCTAAGACCAAAACAGCAGACACATAAGTTATCATCTAATTTAATTAAAATAACTTTCCTGAACAAAGATCTATTTTTAAGCAAGGTATGCCGTATGATTTAGGGAAGTACCAGACCTTGAAATCTCCCTATGTAGGTGACCTATCAATACCATGATGAGCACAAATTGGGCAAGTGTCTCCATGCCCCAAGACTATATTTGATTTTTGTTCAATCATTTTCTGTTAAGCTTAACCTTTGTGACCTCTCTTGAGATTTTATTGGCAAATATACTGGACTGCTTTGCTATTTCCTTCTTTACCACATTTTATAAATTAGGAAACTAAGGCAAAAAGTGTAATTTGACTTTCCCAGGGTCATGCAACTAGAGGTTAGATTTAAACTCAGGAAGATAAGGCTTTCTGTCTCCAGGCTTGGCACTCTAGCCACTGTACCTCATAGCTTTGTTTTTAAAATTAATAAATGAAGAATGTGCTTAGTGCTACACAAAAAGTTGCTATATTTCATCATGCTTTGACCCAAACTATGTAGCAGGATCCCCAGAGTAGGATGTATCTACACATTTAACAAGGTATCATAGGGAGAAAAATTACAAAATATGGAGACAAGAATTAGAGGTCATAATTTTTTTTTTTTTTAAAGCAATCGGGGTTAAGTAACTTGCTCAAGGTTACACAGCCAGTTATTTCTGGGTGTGGTGCTGAGTACCTGAGCCTGGGATTCGATCTCCAGGTCGTCCCGACACTGGAGCCGGTGCTCTTACTAGCTGAGCCACCTGGCTGCCCCTAAGCAATTGGGGTTAAGTAACTTGCTCAAGGTTACACGGCCAGGTGTTTCTGGGTGGGTGCTAAGTGTCTGAGCCCGGGATTCGATCTCCAGGTCTTCTCAACACTGGAGCCGGTGCTCTTACTCGCTGTGCTACCTGGCTGCCCCTGAGGTCATAATTTTCATAGTTAATGGTGATTTGAATTTTAAACCATAATCAAAGTTTGGGGCATTCAAGATCAACAGGAAAACATTGACAGGATTTGGCGATGGAATAATGGGGATAAAATGGAGGGGTAACATTGAAGGAGACAGCAATTGTATTGAGAAAGGTCATTTGATTGAACATCAAAACATTCATTTTCTTGTCTTAAATCTTTTATTAAATCTGTAGTGAGAGCAAACTACCACTTCTCTAGTCCTCAGTTTCTTACCTTTCAAAGGAAAGGAACCAAACTGGATGATATATAAAGACCTTGCCATTTCTAATATTCTAATTTCAGGATATAACTACTAGGTTTGGATACTAGAAAATTATGGTTCTATTCACAGGCATTAGAAACTTGGGGAGATGATGAATTTACTTGTAGTTAAATTGATTCCGATGTGGTCTTAGGACACAGGAAATTCTTGGATTAAGTGTAGATTAAATGTCAGAACTAAAGATGCATCACTTTGGAATCTTTAAATGGAATCTTTAAATGGAGGAAGGATCATGATTTCTCAGTGATGTTGAGGAAGTCATTAATGTTCATAAAATGACTGAATTCAATTATCTCTTCCAATCTGGAGATACTATGATTCTCTGAGAGCTGCAAAAGATCAGAGAACATAGAATGTCACAGCTGGAAAAGATTTTAATACCTATCCTATCTCTTCTAAATGGACATCCTCTAGTTTTATTGTAATTTTAGCAAAGATACTTCCTTCCTTCCTACCTCCCTCCCTCCCTCTCTCCCTTCCTTCCTTCCTTCCTTCCTTCCTTCCTTCCTTCCTTCCTTCCTCCCTCCCTTCCTTCCTTCCTCTCTCGGTCTCTCTGTCTCTTTTTCCTCTAGTTCTTTCTCTCAAGCACACACACACACACACACACACACACACACATTACACCCCTCCTCTCTCTTAATGCATGTATAAACACATTTTTTGCTTTGCTAAAGAGGAATACTAACATCCTTGATCTTTATTGTAATAAAAGAAACTTGATTTTTCCAAAAAAAAATTTTACTTCAAGGAGAGGGATTTTTCTAGCAGTAACAACATATGTATTTATAAAAACCAATATTGCAAATGTCCACCCTCGCTGTACCTATCTCACAGTAGATGACAGTAGATTTCTAATCCTGGTTCTTTCTGACATAAATCTAAACACCTACTTCTGATAGAGTTGGAGTAGTGGCATTTTTGTGTTTTATTTGTTTTTGTTTGTCCTTAATAGTATTTTTCCAATTATATGTAAAGATAGTTTTCAAAATTCATTGGTTTTTTTTAATTTTGAGTTCCTAATTTTACTTTTCCCTCCCTTCTTTCCCCCATCCCCAAGATAACAAGCAATCTAATATGGCTTACACATGTATAGTCATGTCAAACATATTTCCACATTAGTCATGTTGTATAAAAGGAATCAGAGGGGTGGCTAGGTTGTGCAGTGAATAGAGAACTGAACCTGGAGTCAGGAGGACCTTAGTTCAAATCCAGCCTCAGACACTTAACACTTACTACCTGTGTGACCTTAGGCAAGTCACTTAACTCCAATTTCCCTGCCTCCCCCCTCCAAAAAGCAATAATAATAATAAAGAAGAATCAGAAAAAAAGGGAAAGAAAGAATAAAAACAAAAAATGGTAATATTATCTTTCAATCTTCATAGTTTTTTCTCTGGATGTGATCACCATTTTCTATTATAAGTCTTTTGGAATTTTCTTGGATCATTGTATAGTTGAGAAGAGATGTCTATCATAGTTAATCACTGCACAATGTGCCTGTTTTTGTGGACAATGTTCTCCTCATTCTGGTCACTTCACTCAGGTCAGTCCATGTAGTTTATTCCAGGTTTTTCTTAAATCTGCCTGCTAGTCACTTCTTACAATAGTATTCAATTACCTTCATATTCCACAACTTATTCAACCATTCCCCAATTGATGGCATCCCCTCAATCTACAATTCTTGGCCACCACAAAAAGACCTTCTATGGATATTTTTGTACATTTGGGTCTCTTCCCCTTTTTGTGATCTGTTTTTGATATGGAGATGGTAGTGGATCAAAGGGTATGCACAGTTTTATAGCCTTTTGGGCATAGTTCCAAATTGCTCTCCAGAATGCTTGGATCAGTTCACAATTACACCAACGATGCATTAATGTCCAAACTCTCCCACATCTTCCCCAACATTGACCATTTTTCTTTTCCATCATATTAACCAATCTGACAGGTGTGAGGTGGTATTTTAGAGCTGTTTTAATTTGCATTTCTCTTATCAACAGTGATTTAGAATATTTTTATATGACTATTGATAGCTTTGATTTATTTGCCTGAAAACTACCTGTTCATATCCTTTGACCATTTGTCAGTTGGGGAAGGACTTCTATTCTTATAAATTTGACTCAGTTTTCTACATTTTTGAGAAATGAGGACTTTATTAGAAACACTGGCTGTAAAAATTGTTTCCCAGATTTCTGCTTTTCTTCTTATCTTGATTACATTGGTTTTATTCACACAAAAAAACTTTTAAAAATTTAATGTCATCAAAATTATCCATTTTATGTTTCATAGTGTTCTCTGTTTCCTGTTTGTTTTTGTTTTTACTTTTGGGGTTTTTTCAGGTTATGGGATATCTTCATTTAATAACAAAGACTTTTAATAGGTATTCATCTTCAGTAGCAGCTATTTGGGGGGCTATCATTTTAACTGATCTTAGGTGCCTTTATTCTTAAGCCCCTATAGTAATCAAATTTGAGTCATCATTTTTTTCTCCCCTTCCATAAAGACATAGAGATATAGAGACTGAGATAGATAGATAAACACATAGATATAGATACACAAATATATATGTGTGTGTGTGTTTATATGTACATACATACATACTTATCTATATACATAGATATGTGTGTTTTATAGTTGTTATTTGGTCACCTTTGTCATGTCAGACTCTTTGTGATCCCCATGGAGTTTTCCATTTCCTTCTCCAGCATATCCTCATTTTACAAATAAGAAACTAAGGAATATATGGGTTAAGTGTCTCGCCCAGGGTCACACAGCTAGTGTCTGGGACTAGGTTAGAACTCAGATCCTCCTGATTTCAGGTACAATGTTCTATCCACTACACCATCTACCTGACCCATAATATGGACAATTTTGTTTTGTTGTTTTGTCACTTTTCAATCATGTCCAATTCTTCATGACCCCATTTGAGGTTTTCTTGGAAAAGATCCTGGAGTAGTTTGTTATTTCCTTCTTCAGCTCATTTTACAGATGAGGAAAATAAAGCCAACAGGGTTAATGGATTTGTTCAGGATCACACAGCTAATAAGTGTCTGAGGCTAGATTTGATCTCAGGTCTTCCTCACTTCAAGCCTATTGCTCTAACTGTCATAGCTCTTAGCAACTAACAAAATTTGCTGTTTGTATATTAAGATATAAAGGAATATTCACAATGGTATATCTATCAAGTATCAGAACTAAAGAAAAGTTAGCAATGAGGCCAAAGTTGATGCCTGATTAACAGATCTGTCCCTGGTAAATGAAGCAACAGTCAATAGCATATCCAGTTCTTTGTTTCACAGGGATGTGTGAACATAACAGGAAGCAGGCCTATATCAAAGGAGTTTCGACACTGCAATAAACATTTCTGCTCCAGGTGAATGATATGTGCCCAAACAAAACATTAATCAGAAAATCATTTTATCTCCTTTGGGGAAGCCTGAGCTACAACAGTCTAATGCTGCTTTCTCAAGTGGGATTTTGTACATTTCTCCAAGGGAATATGAAGACTATAAACACTTTATCTTTAATGAAACTCCCCAACATAGGAAAAAAAAGCTATGAATAAATATTGGAACATCATAAAACTAAAACCCAGAGCCAGAATGAATGAATTGCAATGGTGACCATCTTGATTTCAATCTGAATTTTCCTGAGTCAAAGCAATTGTATACATCAGAAATATCCAGCTTTTGCAGGGAGAAATTGTTTTTCCCCTAAAACATAATGGTCATGAAAGTGACAAGGGGTGGATAAGGTTAAATCATTTGAGAAGAGAAAAGAAAGACATGGTTATCTCTCTGTACCATCCAATGGGGTTAAAGGTTGGGGAAAAATTGGGTAACATCATTGTAGCTTCCAGTTATACGCCTCCACTGAAAATGTAACTGGGCTGTCACTACCTCATGATATATCCTAGACAAAGGGAAGAGGAGAGTTCTGGCAAGCCAATGATTGAATCAGAGAAAGTAAACCTGTTCTATAGGAATCACTGGGGAAAATTCTTTCCTAATTAGTCAAGAAAAAAAGGGGAAAATCACATTTTCAGGTGGGATACTGCTGAAAACTTTGCAAAAGACTAGGTTTCATTTAGCAATCATTGTTTCATGATTTGGAATAAAATGTATTTTAAAGTCCTCAGAAGCTTATATAATTCTCTGCATACACATTAATATTAATGTTAGATTCTTAATGCTGAAATCTAATACCATCAATAATTTTTTCTTTAATCTCTTTCTTTATATTTTTCTTATCTCCAAAATCCTAAGACATAGAATACTAAGTTTTATTTGCAAACATAGCCTAAGTTCAGAGAATTCAAAGTTAGATTTTTACTTGACTAAGCCATTTATTGAGCACAGAATCAGGAGGTTGTGATCTCCACTATACCCCAACTTATTCAGATACCTGCTAAAGTTGATAGAATGCTCCAATGGAAAGAGAGTTGCATTTGGAATGAGAAATGTTTTATTTCCCAGATCTTCCATTTACTATTGAGATGACCAGGATCGAGCCAAGTTCAGTTGCTTTTCCTATGAAATGAGTACAATGACAATTGTGCTAATTTTTTCATGGATTTGTGAGGAGACTGCCTTCAAAGTATATACTACTATGGAAATATAAGATATTATTTATCAAATTTGGTAGCCATGCCATTTCTAAATTCCATAGCTAAAAAGAATTTGGGAAGAGTCAATTTGTTGATCCCTTTTCCTGATTCTCCTGAATGAAGGTTTTTTTTTTTTCAATTAACAAGTATTTATTTTTTTTCTCTCTAGTAACCATTTGTTAATGTTTAAAAGTAATTTATACTCCTTTCCACTGAGGAAAAAAGATATAAAAAGAAAGCTTTTTTAAGAAATATGCAAAGTCAAAGAAAAGAAATCTTCATATTGAATATGTCCATAAAAGTATGTTTTATTCTTCATAATGTGTCCATCATTTATGTATCTGTCAGATATTAGGTAAAATTCTTCATTACTCATCCTCTGACATTGTAGCTGGCCACTATTTAAGTTATTAACATTTCTTTCCATTCCCCAAAAATTATTTCATTTTTAACAAAATAAAATTTGTAATTATTTACCTTTGTAAATGTTAATTTCCTCCAGTATAAAATAAGCTCTTGAGATCCAGGAACTGGGCTCATTTTTGTCTTTATATCACCAGCACCCAGCACAATGCCTGACATATAGTAGATACCTAATAAATGCTTGCTAACTGATTAATCATAGAATCTGGGAAGCTACGGAGTCACACTTTCAGACAAAAGTATAATTAGATTAGCCTGTGCCTACAGACACCCACTACCCCTCTCAATTTGACAAATTTAGGCCAGTTTCACAATTCTTTCTCACCACTCACATAAAGACAAAGAGAATTAAGACTTCTACACTTCATGTCATGAATAATCCCTCCCCCCTTTTTTAGGAAAACAAATATGTGACATTACTAAGTCATTAGATTTCATTTAATATTAGTCTTTTATTTAACTTAAATTATGAAAGTTTACAATGAAGGAAACAAAAATTGCTAGAACTACTTGGGATTCTCCAAAAATTCTATCAATTATTCTAGTCTTTTAAAATGTTTGTAATGAACTAAATATAAGAACATCATTATCATAAATATAAAGCAGCATTCTACAAAAATATACAATAAATTCTAGTTTATGCTAATTTTAAAGTATTTTTCAGATAAATAGGTCTTCTGTCATTTTTTAGTATTAACAAAAATATAATTTATTATTTTACATTATATAAGAATCAGCTAAATATTATATAATTATTAAATAATGAAAAATTATGGGTAAGGTGTTAAAATATGAAAGTTTATTTTATGAAATTTAACTTTAAACTGCTAATACATTTTTGATGCATCTAACCTGGAAAATGATTGGAATTATTTTAAAATAAATAATTAAAATGTCCATAGAGACCTAGACCTAGAGACCCTATTGCTACTCACAAACCCCAATGAGTTCAGGAATAAAAAGAAAGGCCCTACATGTAACAAAATATGTACAGAAACACTTTTTGATAGCAAAAAGATGGAAATAAAATAATATTTTAAGTATAGGGAATAACTAAACAAGATGTGATATGTTAATTTACCTGAATTTGTTTTTTGTCTATGATAAATAACAATTTCAGAGGAAGAAAGGGAGATTTGCATGAATTGACATTGACCTAGAAACAGAAAAGTAATATACCCAGAAACTAAAATTATACAAATGAAAAAAGAAGAAAACAATCTTTTCTAATTATAATGATCAATTTTGATCCCAGGAAACAAACTTTAATGGAATAGCAAAAAATGTCAATAAAAAATAGAGACAAACTTATTTTAAATAATACATTATAAACAAGGCTAGACTATGGTTTGCCCAAAATGGCATTTATTATGAAAGTCAATATGATGGAAACCATAGAGTACAAAGAGGGAAATAATGTATAAGATGTCTGGAAGTGTGATATTGGGGATATTGCAAGGAGCTTTAAAATCCCCCAAAGATAACTTTCTTGTTTTGGAGGTAATAGGGAGCCATTGCAGTTTCTTGTATAGGGAGGATGACATCGTCAAATCTGTTCTTTAAGATGATCACTTTGGCAGTTGAGTGAGAAATGGATTGGAGTTGGAAGAGGACAATCAGTAGGTTATTGCAATAGTCCAGATATGAGGTGATAATGGTCTGAATCAAAGTGTTCAATGTATTTAGTGAAGAATAAAAAAGGTCAATAAAAAACAGTAGGTAGTTGAAATCAAGCATACACACAAAGGGCCTGTATTGGAGGAAACCATTTTTGAGGATATGGAAGAGCTTATTCTTGAAATATAGAAAAGAAAATTTGTATAGAAATATACAAAGTTCTTGGAAAAAATCATAGACCTTAATATTGCACCCCCCAAAGGCTATAAGGAAGTATTGAAAACTATTGACCTCTATCCTGTGTGTGTGTGTGTGTGTGTGTGTGTGTGTGTGATGACCTAAAGACTAATTGAAGGAGTCTTCTTTAATGAAGGTATGAGAAGGTAATAGATAGGTCTTGTCAAATAGTATTTTATAGCATGCATCTTTGGAGTCACATAGTTGATTAGATGATGTAAAAAACTAACGATTACACTGTGATTTTTTTATTATAAAGCAATTGTTTTGCTGGAGAAAATTCAACTTTAAAAGTTCTTCTCCAATAAAATATATTCTGTACTGGTATCAAAATCATATAAAAATCTGTGAAAGGTATGAAAATACATAAGACTGTTTAATGACTCATTAAGAATATAAAATAAGGAACAAAGAAGAAATTGCCAAAGGTATTTGACACTTGACCCTGTCATGGAAGATGTCCAGAAAAGAATCTAAATAAAATAAAACAATGAGAATCTCCTGATGTTCGTATTTACAGATGATTTGCTTGTACTAATTCCGAGAATGCTGGAATCCCTACTAAATGAAATCCAGAATCATACAAAAGATTCAGTTAGGTATTCCCACAGAATAATCCAAATGTATTAAAAATCCTTAGTATCCAGCTCATGAGGGACTGTTTAATGGACAGATCAAAGAACTAGCTCATCAGTATATATGTTTTGAGCAGACATCTCAGATGGATAATGAACTGAACCCAGTATTGAGCAGAAGGAGAAGAATAAAGCAAATTACATTAGGGAAATTGCATAATAGTTTTGTAGGTCATTTATGCTCTCAGATATCCTTATCCTAATTCCAAGTTAAATTGAGTTGGATTCCCGGAGCTATTTTGGCAAAACCTTACCCTCAAGGTTTTAGGGATTCCATGGGGGGACTTGAGGCATCTTTCTTTAATGCAACTGACTCAAGCCCCAACTTGTGTGCTTCCTCAAGTATTATTAGTTTAGAAGCACTTCTTCCACTAATACCAACTGGTATGATACATTTCCCCAAAATTTACATGCTCCCACAAGATACAGATACAGCCATGAGCTTATGCAGAGATACCTCAGAAACCTATGGGATGGGAAATCCAACACCCTCCACACATTTTGAAGCTAGAAGGTACTTCTTCATTCAAAGAAGATAGGGGAATAAACTTGATTGACTTTGAAACCTAAGTTTCTCTTTCCTCCCCTCTATAAAAATGTACTGGGAAGTCACATTATTATTATTATTATATTATTATTATTATTATTATTATTATTAATGCCTTATTTCTCAAGTCCCTTAATAATTCATGGAATGAATCTAAGGCATGGTTATGTTTCCTCAGCTTATATGAGCATAATTCTTGTGCAACATGATTCTAGTAGTTTTTATAAATTGATTGAATTATATTCTTACCTGTTAAGAAATCAAACCTAAAATAAGTTTTGGTGGTTTCAACCCCCCATTTATATGTTAATAACCCTAAATTTTTTGTAAAACATTTTTTTAACATTTAACAACATAAATATTTAACAACAATCAATAACATAAACATTCTAATAATAATAAGGACAATAACAACAATTTATATCATGCAATTTGCAAAGCATTTTACAAATATTATCCCACTTAACACTAATAGTTTTTATTATATAAAAGTCTTGTCTCCTATATTTAGAACCCAGTGCTAAGCTGAGGAAAGGAACTGGTACCAATATTTTGGAAAGTTGAGATGTATTGCTTAATAAATTGATATGCTTGAGAGACTGAACCTTTGTTCCTCAACCATTTCATCTTTCACTTGCTATACCTAGCAAGAACCCTAGGTGATGCATGCTATTATTATTATTACTGCCAATTTCTAGATGAAAAGACCAAGGCAAATTGAGGTTGAACAATTTGCTCAGAGTCACAGAGTTAATAAGTACATGAAGCTGGATTTGAACTCAAGTATTCCTGATTTCAGATCCATTGTTGTCTCCATTACACCACCTAGTTGCCTCTGCATTTCAGTATGGCTATGAGATATGTAGTTTAATATTATCTGAAAGTAAAGTTACAGGTCACCCGAAAGGCAAGAGAAAGATATATGGTCAGTAACCCAATCAAAAAACAATTGTTAAGAATCTACTATGTGTCAAGCACTGAGCTAAGTGCTAGGTTTACAAGGAAAGACAAAAAAAAAATTATGATAGAGGAGAGCTGATTGCAGCATGCTACCAATGAAGGATAACTTGAGTGGCATTATGTAAATGATAACATTAGAGATATGTAGTTATAATAATTACATTAGAATATAACATTAGATGATAATTCTACTGATGTAAACATTAGAAAATATGGTAGACTGGTTATATTGTTAGAAAAAAATAAATATGCTTATGTTTTTTATTGGTAATTACATAATGTCAAGAACTCTAACATGAAAGAACTCTATCATTTGGAATGGTGATATATGGAAGATTTACTGAAGGGTGTGGAAAAACACAAATGATAAGCAGATAGGAATAAATGGGTTACAGTCTACATCATTGGAGGGATTACCTGCATTACTGAGATGAAAGACCTAGTGAAATATTTTAGTATTATGGATTGTTACTAATAATGGATGATAAAAGTTCAGCTGCTATTATCACATATTGGCTGGTTGACCGCTCTTTCCCTCAGAAGAATTTCCAGTTTTCCAAAACCCCCTCCATACTACATTTCCCAGGATTCTCCTTGTTAACTGTCAACTTTGTGCAAGCCAGAGGTCCCTAGGAGCCTCTAACCAAACACTCCTTATAGAGAATAAGAACATAAGAAGCTGGAGAATGAGTTTTAGACTCTGTAATTGCAGAATTCCTCAGAGATCTAGGTTTTCCAGCAACAGAAATACAGAGTTTCTACTTTCTCAAATACATTTTCCAAAATTCTGTAATAAAATGAAATAGCATTACACCACCATCAGCTTCCACATTACCTAGAATATAGTAGGCACTTAAGAATTGTTTATGGATTGCTTGACTGACCAGTATTAGACTGTGTCCTATCACAGGTCAAAATAGTTCCAATTTAGTTCTTTCCAAAGATGGACCAATACCTAATGAGTTAATATTCTGAGTCAATAGTACCTACACCTTACTTTTGAGAATTGCTAATCAACAAGCTTGGAGTTTGCCAGGTCATCTATCCTTGAAGACTTCCTTTTCAAAATCTGAAGAGTTTACACTTAGAATGCTGATAGGGTTTTTTTTTTCAATAATATAAACATTCCTTTGATAATGATTAGATGTGATCCTGGGGAAAGGCAGCATATGGTTAACTTCCCCCAGATTCCTAGAAGACTGTAAATTAAAAAAAAAGATATCTTTTTAAAAAGGTACAGTTGATACTTCTGTATATCTTACAAAATTTCCCTTAGAATTTCTTCTTTGTCCCAATTGTCCTGTCTATCCCTTACAAAAAGCTAAAAAGAAAAAAAAAGAAAGGAAAAGAAAATTTAAAAAAAACATTTCTTCTTTGGAATGATTCATTTTTAAGGTACCTTGTTTTAATGGAATGAAAAAAAAACCTAAATCATTACCTTTATTATATGGTAAGTAATTATCTGATTACATAATAGTTGAATATTTCCTAGATTCAATGTTGTGGTTCAGGCCCCAGAAATATGTCTGTCTGTTAAAATGAAGCTAGACAATGGTGATTGAAGGGGGTTGCTGATAACTAAGATGTTCGATGAAGGATCCAGTGACAATTTCTAGGTTGAGAGAGCATGTGAGTGAAGACACCACAAATGATGTAGCCCAATTAGGAACAGAACATTTATGCCATTGTAGACAAAAGAAGCCAAATTCAGCAAGTTAGTCATCTTCTGTCACAGTCTGACACTATCTATAACCAGGTATTATTCATAGTGGGGAATTCCAATAGATAATTCTGGTTGACTCATGAGATCTTCAAAACTATCCATCATCTTTGCAGGATAAATGATAAGTAATATAGAAGGTTCAGAGTTGCTGTGCAAAGTTGAGCATATTGATTGAAAAATATGATTAGACCAATTGGAAAATAGAGGAATAAAAATTACATCCAGGGATTTAGGAAGGTGCCATCATATATAATGTATAATCATCTGCTGGTCAGGATTTTGCCTGACCAACATTATAACCTAACTGCAGCACTTAGGGTTCATATCTTAGAATGTTATATATTCTAATACCTCATTATGTAATGCAGATGGCTCTGGGTTGTTGAAAATTATGGCAGTTGAATATGCCAGTGCCAGTGAAGGGTTGTGTGTATGGGGCAATTTTCACACACATACATACACACACACATGCCTCCACTGGCAAAAGTTGCATTCCTTAGTGGCTAATTTCCCTAGAATTTCTGTAGCTACCACATTGATCATCTGGTGACCAATCACACAAGTGATGACCCTTTCCACTATGTCACCAGGCTTAGATAACAGAAATATACTTTTTCAGTGGGGCTGAATTCAAAGTCTTTCCATTCTGCTGAGCTTTGAGTTAATTGTCAGAGCTTTCAACGACCCAGAGCCATCTTCATTGCATGATGAAGTATTGAAATATGACTTATATATAACACTCTGAGACATGGGCCCTAAATGCTGCAGTTTGGTTATGATGTAGGTTGATCAAAATTCAGGTCAAGCAGATGACTGTTGATTATATTTGATGTGAATGCCAACACCAATGATAATATAGATTTTCAAAGTACAAGAAGAAAGAAGCACATAGAAATGTATTTCCCATATTCTCGAGACAAAGAATTAGAGTTAGAAGAGACCTCAGAAATCAATTAATTCAAAACATTAAAAACTTACGTATGGCTATATTTAAAAAGTGCTAAACTTCATTTTATTATTTTTAATTAAAATATCTTTTTTACTAATTCCTATATCCAATTGAGAAAGGGAAAATACAAAAAAAAACTGTTACAAATATGTATAATCAAGCAAAACAAATTTCTACATTGTACATGTCCAAAAATGTATATTTCATTCTGTATATTGAATCATCAATTTTCTCTTAAGTAAAGGGTAGCATTCTTCATCACTGATCCTCTGAAATCATGGTCAGTAACTGTGTTGATCAGATTTCTTAATTATTTAATAGTTCCAGTACTATCATTTTTCAGTCACACAATGTCACCAGTACCGAGAGGTTTAGAGACCTATACAAATCCACACAGTGAGCAACAAAGATAAGATTTTTTTTTAAAGCAATTGGGGTTAAGTGACTTGGCCAAGGTTACACGGCCAGTTTTTTTGTTTTGTTTTGTTTTTTTGTGGGGCTGTTAAGTATCTGAGGCCAGAACTGATCCTGGTTCCTCCCAACTCCAGAGCCAGCACTCTTACTCACTGAGCCACCTAGCCACCCCCAAAGATAAGATATAAAACTCAATCTTCTAACTCTAAATTTAGTTAAATGTCCACTGAACTATCTTTGCAGGACTTTATGAAGAAAAGGCTCCATTTATGATAGTATTTGGAGATTCTCCTCCTCTTACCCTATAATATAACTTTATTTTATTCCAATGAAACCTAACTACTTAGGTTGACTCCAAGGAGATTTTCATGGGATAAGAGCTAAAAGACATTTTTTTTTGCGGGCAATTGGGGTTAAGTGACTTACCCAAAGTCACAAGGCTAGTAAGTGTGTCAAGTGTCTAAGGCCAGATTTGAACTCAGGTTCTCCTGACTCCATGGCTGGTTCTCTATTCACTTCACCACCTAGCCACCCAGAGGGCATCTTAAAGAGTATTTATTCCAAACCATTAATTTTATAGGTAAGGAAGGAGAGTTCTAGAAAGTATAGATCACAGAACTAAAGAATATGAGAGTTGAAGAGAGGCCTCAGGAGTCACTTAGTCCTATCCATACCCACCCACACTATAATATGGCAGAAAAAGTGCCATCTAGCTTCTGCTTAAAGTCTTCCAAAGGAAGGAGAACTCACTACTTCTTGAAGCAACCCATTTTTATTTTAGTCAACTATATTTAAAAAAATTAATCACTTTTATTTCTCAATATATCCTTCTCATCTCCTACCCAGAGAATGATCATATATATGTGCAATCAATAAAATTAAATAACACATCACACAAAAATGACATTAGATATAGAGGTCCATAAAGTCTCCAGTTGTGGGACATATGATAGATATTGCTTATTCAGTCCTTATTTATTATTATTATTAAGTTTGTCCTTAAAACTATATATGAGGTTAAACAATTTTTTTTGTTCTTTCCCTTTGTTCTTTTTGTTCTTTCCATTTGTGTTGCTCTGGATATTGTGCATATTATTTTCTGATTTCTTTTACTTCATTTGGCATCATTTTATAAATTTTCCCATGCTTCTTTATAATCTTCATGTTCGCTTTTTCTTAAAGTAAAAGCATCTCTAATCAAAAACTTTTTAGGAAATCTTTCCTGACACAAAACTTAAGTTCATCTATGAAACTTCTGCTTGTTGCTTCTAGTTCTGCCCTCTGGAACCAAACAGAGCAAATATAATTCTTCTTCCACATATAAGTCCTTCAAATAACTGAACACAGCTGTCATGTACCTTTTGTGTTTCTTCTTCTCCAGGCTAAATATGTCTAATTCTTTCTACTAGAGTTCATGTGATATTGAATTGAGGTCTTTCACCACCCTGAATGCCTCCATCACCACTTTGAACACTCTCTATTTGATCAATATCTTTTCTAAAAGCTAATTCCCCCAAATGAACACACTATGCCATACATGATCTAACTATAACATTTTGTTTTCTTTTCAATTCCTGGAAGCTAACCTTCTATTAATGGAACCCAAGCTGATTTAAATTTTAAGCTGCTTTATCAAACTGCTGCTTCATATTGAGTTTATATTCCATTAAATTTCCTGGATATTTTTTTTCCAGAAAAAAAACCCTACCTTTTAAGCATGCATCTTGAGTCTACACTTTGGAAGTTGACTTTTTTTTAGACTTTTTTTCCTATTGAATTTCTTCTTATTAGATTCAGTCCAATGCTGTAGCTTGTCAAGAACTTTTATAGATTCTAATCTTGTCAATCACTGTGTTTGCTATCTATCCCAGTTTTGTGTCATTTGAAAATTAGATGAACGCAACAGTTATACCTTTTCCAAGCCACTGATTAAAATCTCAAACAGCACAAGGTCAAGCAGAGATCCATGGGTACACTACCTGAACTCATCTGCCATGCTCATATTGACCTATTAACAATTCTTCTTTTAGTCCTGTTATCTAAAGATGTATAAAATCCATTTAATTTCATTATCACCTATTCCACATCACTTCATTTTCTCTACATGGATAATATTACGTATGTTATCCATGGTTTTTTTTTTTGTAAAATCTAGATATGAATAAACTATATTTATACTACTCCCTCACCTACCAGTTTTGTAACCCTGTCACAAATTGAAATAAGGCTTTACTGATATAATCTTTTCATGAAGAAATTGTGACAGCTCTTTGTGACAACTGATTCCCTTTAAGATATCCATCAACCACATTTTTAATGAGCATTTAATAATTTTCTTAGGAATCAAACTAACTAGCCTATATAGTTTTAGGATTTATTACTCTTCCTTTGTTTAAAATTGGAAACATTTGCTCTTCTCTAATAATTGGATACTTTTCTTATTTTTCACAATCTTTGAAGTATTACTAATAGTGTCTTATCAAACACATTCACCCTATATTTTAGCACCTGACATTATAGTTAATCTTGGCAAGGGGAGTTGAATTCATTAATGGAAAATAGGTACTTAACTGTCTCTTAATCTATCTTGGATATCAACTCTCTGTTAGCCAGTCTTGTTCTGTCACTTCTAGTGTAAGTGTTTTTCTATTGCATAGAAAAGAGAAACAAAGTAAGATTTGAACAGTTCTGGTGTATCTCTGTTTTCATTTATTATTTTCAAAATCATCGTAAGCAGAGGTCCTGTTCTTTCTTTAATGTTTTATTTTTTCTCCCAATATAACTACCATCAACCCTGATTCTGTTGTCCTTATCTTCTCTCACTAAACTTAGTTTATTCTGAACCTTAACACTCCTGGCATTATTTACAGGACTGGTACATGCTCTTATATTCTGACATTGTACTATTTAAAAAAAAATTAAGCTCATTGGTGAGTCCCCTATTGATCTCTTGAATAATTTGCTAAGTAACAGAACTAGAAAATGAAACCAGGTTCTCTGACAACAAATGCAATGCTATTTCTACTACACCATTGTCTCTTGTATCATCTTAATGTTTTCTAGGAGCAAATGGGCCATGAGACAAAAACCTGTTCATTTATGTTTCTTTGAGGGTAACCATAGAGAATGGGACAGCTGTCTCCAGGATAGAAAGACAATGACTGAGGATCAGAATTTGAAATGGGCTAGATTGTTTTACATCTTGTCTCGGAGTTAAATTATGAAGTATCCCATCTCTCCCTCATTCATGTAGCATTCAGTGAAGAAGTCAGTACTAGCACAAGTGGTAGATTACAAAATTCCATAGACACAAGATATCAGTACAATTCAGCAAGGTATTTGGCCAATTATCTCATAATGCCTTTGTAAACAAGGTGCAAAAATAAAAGCTAGATGACACTTGAAATAGAGAGAGTCGTTATTTAATAAATACTGGGTACACATACCATTAATTGATCAATGGTAACAGAAAGGGAGACTCTAATTATATAAAACTGGGTTTGTCCTTCTTTCTGTTCTGTTCAGCATTCAGTAAATATTTTAATTATGTACTGTATTAAAGGTGCTGAGTTAGGTGATGAGGATACACAAGTTAAAAAATACAAGATTCTTGTCCTCAAGGAAATTATAATCTGCTAAGGAAGAAAGAAGTAATATATACATAAATAAGGATAATCCAAGGTAGAGCTCAATAGAAAAAAATGGAGAAAACTAGAGAGTGAAAATTTGAAAAAGAGAACATATTCAATCAGGAAAAACCATAGAAAACTTCCTGGGAGGGTTGACATCTGAGCTGACACAGAGAAATACAATAATTTCAAAAGAGAGAGGCTAGGTTAACACATCCCAGGTATGGGCAGTGCTGGCACCATGTATGAATACATTGAGTTGGAAGATGATTGGATTAAACCATAGCACAATTTATAACCCAATTTTCCTAGGTCACAGAGTACCTGAAAGGAAGTAAAGTGAAAGGAAGCTGGAAAACTAGATTCCTTCCACACAGAGGAGGATCTTAAATTTCTGGAGTAAATGATTTTTATCCTCTTCTAAAGGGAACAGTGATAGATAGAGGGTTTATGAGCAGGGAAATAGCATAGGCAAATGACTTTCTTAGTATATTTTTGTATGTGTTGGAATTGAGAGAAAAGCTAATGCATTCAATTACAGCACAAAGTTACATATGCATGTGTATATATATGCATATGTGCACACATATGTGTATGCATGTAAATATGTATGTGAGTACAGGTTATGAATATATTGTATTCTTATATACACATATGTATACATACATACATGTGTACATGGACAATGAAGCTTAACTATTCAGTAATGTAGCATTTAGTGAAGATGAATACAAAGTAATGAAATTGACTATTCTAAAAAGAGCCATGCAATTATAGAATGAATGAGACATGACTAGATAGCAGCTCATTGATTGGGCAAAAAAGACATAATCTATGAAATCAAAAGTCCAGTTGCTAATTAATCCTAATCCAATTATTTTAATGGATCATTAATTAATAGAAATGAACAAGTTGAGATTGCTTATGAAAGAAAAAAAAAACTTTAGAGTTAGAATCAGGGAGACGAGTTCAAATCTCATCTCATACACATACTAGTTATGTGGCTATAGACAAGTTATAATCTCTTTAAGTTTCAGTTTCCTTATTTGTATGATGGAAAGAAAAATGTATACATTACCTATATCACATAGTTCTTGTAAAAATCAAAAAAGATGTATGTAATTATCTTTTCAGTTGTTAAAGTACCATATAAATGTTCATGTGATTTGGGGTTTAGGAAAGTGATAACCCAATTATATGTTGTATTCAAATATAATCTATTATTTTTAGATTTGGGAGGCACATATTAGAGAAACATTGATAAAATGAAGTATATTTAGAAGAAATCAAATGAGACTTAAAGTAATGTCATATGTGGGATGCTTAAAAGCACTCAATAAATATATATATATATATATATATATATATATATATAACTCAGAGAAAAGATGTACAGGTGATGTAAGTATATGTAAACATTCCTTGGATTGATATGAAGAAGAAGGATTAAACATATTCTATTTGGTTCCAGAGAGGGAGATGTTGGACCAGTGAAACATATTACCGGAAGATAGATAGATTCCAGTTCAAAATAATAATTTTCTGATTAGTAAATAAGCTACGTTGCTTCTTTGATCAAAATCCTTCCATAGATTCTTATTACCCTCAAGATAAGATAAAAACTGAAGGGATTAGAAATATATATATATATATATATATATATATATATATATGAGGGTATATGGGCATATGAATACATATGTGAATGTGTGTATATATGTTTGTAGGTATACATAGACAGAGGGCACAGGACCATTTTAACAGGAATAGATGATACTTAAAAGGTGAAATTAAGAGGTGAGAGAGAAATATAATGAGAGGAGATGGGGAGACATGGAATGGGGTAAACTATCTCATATAGAAGAGGCAAGGGAAAATGGTTACAATGGAGGGGAACCATAGGAAGGCAAAAGGGAATGGGTAAACCTTATTCCCATTGAATCTGGCTTGAGGAGGGAGTGAAATACACACTAAATAGGGTATCTCACCCTCCAGGAGAGAATGGGGGGGAAGGGATGAGAGGGGGAATGATGGGAGGGAGGACAAGCTGGGGGGGAGGGAAGTTGGAAGCACCCAGTTTTGAAAAGGGATGGGATCAAAGTAGAGAATAGAACAATTGGGAGGTGGGATAGGAGGGAGGGAAATATAGTCAGTCTTTTACAATATATCTACTATGTTATTATTTTGCATTAGCCACACATGTACAACCTATACTGAAATGCTTATCTTCCCAGTAAGTGTGAGTGACAAGGAATGAAGGGAATGAATCTGGAATTGAAAGTTTTAAAATCAAATATTCAAATATATATACATATGTATATGTGTGTATATATTATTATTATTATACCATCTTACTTGTAATTGGGGAATAAGATATATAGGCATTGAGGCATAGAGATCCACTGGAAAAGTCAAAAGGGGTATGGGAGAAAATATGGGAGAGAGCAGATTGGAGGAGGGGTTATCCTGTGGGACTGCTATTTTGGGGCGGAAGGTAGGGGAAAAATGGAGAGAAAATTTGTAACTCAAAATCTGGCGGAAAGGAATGATGTAAATCAGAAGTTAATAAAGCATTAAAAAAGATAAGATAAAAACTCTTTTACTAATATTTTAAGCTCATTCATTCTCTGGTTAGAATCAAGCTTTCTAGCCTTATTTCATACTACTCACTTTCAAGTACTTTATGTTCCAATCAAGCTGAATGTTGCAAAACCAATCCATCCATTGGGCAATGATTTGGGTCAGATGGCGTCTAACATTCCTTCCAACTCTATGGTTTTATTTAGATGATTCTATAATCCCACTGATCTAAACAATCTAGACTTTTCAACAAAATTGGAACAGGTAAATTCATTTCAATATGGAAAAGTATTTTAAATTATTCTTTCTTCATTCTATTTCTCTCCTTCTTATCCAGAATGCATTTCCCAACTGCCAAGGCTGAATGCCTTCCTCTACATTGAAGCAAACAAATTCTTCATGTCATGTTTTAATTCTATAACTTTTAGGGATGAATAGTATATTTTTCATACTCTAAGTTAAAGAATATTAACGGAGATAGATAAGGATTCTCTTTATGAGATACAGCGTGCTAGATTTATAGATGCATGGTGAATGTTTATGGTTTTCTTACCTGTCTATGTGTCTTAGTTTTCTTTGCTAAATTTTCATCAAAGTCCTGACCCTGTGCATATGCATGTTGTCACATGAACCCCAGGATTATTTCTTAGGTTCTCCTTTTTTTCTCTCTCTCTCTAATCTCATTCAATGTTTCCTATAACTCCATTGAGTTCAATCTTAGATTGATTGCAGATCAATAATATTAATGCAGATGGTTTCAAATCTAATATGCATCTTCATTTCTCTCCTGAGAAGAGTCCCATATCTCAAACTGACTCTTAAACATCTCTACCTAGATGTTAGGTCCTAAACAAAACTAATTATCTTCTGGCCAAAACCTATACGTTTTCCTAATATCCTTATTCTCACATCACTATCCTTCTAGTCACCATGTTTTCAAAATCAGAATCATCCTCAATTGTTTCCTTTAGCTAATTCCATTCATTTTAAATCAGTTTTGGTTTCTTAATTCTCCATCCATAACACATCTCATTATTCTCTTCTCTCTACTCACATAGTTACAATCTTCTCTTCTTCAGTGTACTCTCCACGCTACTGGTGCAAATTGATATTCTTAAAACACAGGTCTGATGTCACTCCCCAGCTCAATTGCTCCCTAATCCTCCTAGAAAAAAACACAAGCTCATCTGTCATTTAAAGTTTTTAATAAATTGTCTTCAGATTGCCTTTCAAAGGTTATTATATATTACTTTACTGAATATACTTTATAGTCCAGCAAAACTTGACTGTGCTGACTATTACTCATACATGACACTCCAACCCCCCCATCTATGCCTTTTGTACCACCTGACCCCTTTACCTGGAATGCTCTCCTTCATGACTTCCATATTTATTAATCCCTACCTCACTTTAAAATTCTCCTCAAGTGCCACTGAATAAGGCTTATTATACAAGGAAAAGGCTAATCTCATCAATTCTGAGTTATTTACTCTGACCTCCAGTCCTTCAAACTGCTTGTTATTTTAAAAAGTGTATTTTGTATTTATTTACCGGGATTTTGCTTCTTTATGTGTATTTGCATTTGTATATATTTTGCACTTATTTATATGTGGTTTTATCCTCTTTGAAATGTAAAAGGCACCTAGGTTATAGAGTGGACCTAGAGTCAGAATAAATAGCTTTCAGATACTTAACTGTGTGACTCTGGATAAGTAACATTACCTTTGCCATTCTTAATCTATAAAATGGAAATATTAATAGCACTAATTCCCAGAGTTGTTGTAAGAATCAAATGATAACATTTGTAAAGTGCTTTGCAAATTTTAAAATCTCTGAGGGAATAAAATATTTTTATTTTTATTCTTATATCTTTAACATCGAATACAGAATTTGGTACATAATCATTGGTTATGGAATCAAACTGAACTAAAATCTAGTGAATAATGGGAGAAATGTTCACATTTTACTAATGATGACTGAATCATAGATTTCCAGATTTTGAGTTGGTAAGTATCACAAGAATCCAAGAACTTTAGAGGATAATTTGCATCATGTACATGACTTTCCCTTTAGGCCTACTCACTCTGATCCATGTACTCCTAGACCTCAGTTTCTATCATTATTGTGTTCTTTCAGATGAGGATATCCTGATTTTACATAATGGATAGTTTTCTTAGGTACTACATAGAAGTAGTAGAGGAAGGACAAAGACAGGAAGAAAAGGAAGAACAAGAACAATGAAAAGAAGAAAAACAAAAAGAACAAGAACAAGAAGAAGAAAAGGAAGAAAAATAACAATAACAACAAGACCACCAAGAACAAGAAGAAAGAAGTAACAGAGATAGAAATAAAAAGAGAAGGAAAGAAAGAAAGAAAGAAAGAAAGAAAGAAAGAAAGAAAGAAAGAA
>NW_027186492.1:20672452-20706900 GCF_028583685.1 Petaurus breviceps papuanus
AGAAAGAAAGAAAGAAAGAAAGAAAGAAAGAAAGAAAGAAAGAAAGAGAGAAGAAGGAATGAAGGAGTATGGCAAGTGGCAACTTTACAGATAAAAAAACAGAAGACTGAAGAATCAAATTTCCCATTTCCCTAAATCACTAGTAAGAAGAAGAAGCAGGAGTTGAACAAGATCATCAGATTTGAAATCATCTTTTTATCACATTCATCTGCCTTCCAGGGAAAATTCTCCTCCCACACTGCTCCCCTATTTCTGGGGGAAATATAGAATATTTGCCATGCATGATTTTAAGACATCATCCACATCCTTTTCCAACTTCAAAAAAAAATCACTTAATGGCATTCTTATAACCTGCCCTTCATTTCTTCTACCACTCAGTGAACCCATTGTCAGCAATGCTTCCCAAAATCTTGGAATAATTACCTCCTTTTTTGTTTTTTTAAGGCCATGAATAGACATGCTTCACAAGATCAGACTTGTCTTTCTTTTCGTGCAACAAAAATTAAAAGTTAAAAGGAGCTTAAGCCCAAAGGAAGGATTATGAAAAAAGACACCAGGCTACCCTGTGACTGTGCATTTTAAAAGGCAGCTTCTCCTCATAACAGAATTACGCAGGCCCTGGTTTGCAATGAGGCTTCCCTATGGACCCTTTCCACTCAAGCTTTTTATTAAAAAAAAGTAAATTGGGATTATTTTATTCCCTCCCTTTACTTTCTAAGTAGAAATTTCAAATTAATTGTGGTGTAACCTGAGAGAAAACAAGAGACTCACTCTTAGCAGTTGAGCAGCCTCTCTTGTTTAGCTGGCAGAGAGTTGGCTTATTGCTGCTGGGAATGATTTGGCTGGGATATTTTTAATTTAGATCCTTCCCTCTCCCCTTTCCCTTAATGAAAGACTAAATTATGACTTACTAGAAAATGTTTCAGGGTCATGGAGAGAGGGATACAGGCTGAGTTTCTCTGACTCAGTTTAAGTGGGGCTATTTATTTGGAGCAAGGCTTCAAAATTCAGGATTAGAAATCTATAATTTAAAGAGTTACCACTCTAAAAATGACTTTGGGTCCCAGAGGATTAGAATAGAATAGTTTGCATTGATGAAAGAAATAATCAGACTCATTTCCAGGGATGTATGAAGGAATTTGGTTCAAATGGGGACTCGGGAAGAAAAGAGAAAATAGAAAATGGGACACCCCAATATAAGATGATGACACCAAGTACCCCATTACAACCACATCACCAGTGAGAAGCTAAGAATAGAATTTCTTTCTTCTGTGACCAATGTAAAGAGGTCCAGAGTGGCATGATTTGACTCGGTTCTCTAAAATCTTAATTTAATACTAGACAGAAACTCCCAAAGAACATCTAATCACAAGTTAATTTGAACAGGTGAGCAAACTCAAAGAGGTTCTTAAACTTTTTCTATCATAAAACCCTTTAGAAGTCTAGCATGTCCTATGGAGTCCTCAGTATAATATTTTTTAAAGGTATAAAATAAACAGGAATAAAAAGAAAACCAATAATATTGAAATACAGTTATCAAAATTTGCTTAAAATTCCACATACCACTAGATTAATAATCCCTGAGATCTAGAATGCCAACTCTAATCACTTGCTCAAAGGAGATATTTTCCTTGAGCAGGAAATCTCAGTAAACATAATTCTATAGTTCAACAATACATCTCTTCCCTCCCTCCCCCTTATAAGTGGGAAAAGTAAAATTCTGGATGCTACAAATTGTAATTACTCACCTAGAAGGACTCCTTCTGAAGACATATGTGATAAACAGGAGTGGGGAAGAGGGTGTCATAGAGATTGACCCTTCCACAAACCAAGTGTGCTGTTTCCACAATGGATTCAGATGACATTCACTGAAACAGTTTTAGACAGTACTCAGTGATATATACTTAAAAATTTTCTCTTAATCCAAACAGCTCCAGATGAAACACACTTTGAAGACATTGGAGCTGACTTCTACCACAAGTCCAAGCTGTTCAGAAGATTTTGGAGGAAGTAGACTTGTCAGTCCTTCGTTAGGCTACTGCACTTGGACACATACACAGACACAATAATTCTACAGAAAGCTAGATATTTCAAAGACATCTTATGGGGTTAAAAAAGATTCAAAGTGAAAACAAAAATTAGGCATAATGACTTGGAATAAGATTTCTTCTCTGCCTCCAGTTTCAGAAAACAATTTTCAATGGCAAAAATATTATTTTGAAGTTTGTCCTGAAACTAATTTAAGTTTCATTACTTTCACATGTACAATCTAAAGGTTCAAACTTGTTTGTTTGCATTACTTTTACATATAAACCTATTGCTTTTACCAGCCTAAATATGATGCAAAGATGTAATATTTTAGTGAAGTTCAATGAATCAGCTAAAATGTCTTCTTCCAAAACAAGTCTATCATCATACAAAAAAAAATTCTCTAATTCACTACTGATTAGAGAAATGCAAATTAAAACAACTCTGAAACATCACCTCATACCTATCAGATTGGTTAATATGATAGAAAAGGAAAATGATGTGTTAAATGTGATGTGGGAATATTGGGACACTGATGCACTGTTGCTGGAGGTGGGAACTTGTTCTACCATCCTGGAGATCAATTTGGAACTATGCCAAAATGGCAAACCAACTTTGCATACAATTTGATTCAACAAAACCACTACTATGTCTATATCCCAAATGGAGCATAAAAAAGTGCAAAGGACCAAAATTCAAAAAGGTTTATAGTAGCTTTTTTATGGTGACAAAGAATTCGAAATTGAGGATATATCTATCCATTGGGTAATAACTGAAGAAGTTGTGGCATATGAATGCAATGGAAAATTATTATGTTATGAGAAAGGAGAAGAAGAAATATTTCAGAATAATCTGAAAAGATTTACATAACTGATGCTTAGCAAAGTAAGCAGAACAAGGAGAACATTGTACACAGTAACAGCAATATTGCATGATGATCAGCTTTGTAGGATAGCTTTTTTCAGCAATATAATGATCCAAAACAATTCCAAATGACTCAATGGAAAATGTTATCCACATCCAGAGAAAGAATTGATGGAATCTAAATGCAAATCAAAGCCTACTATTTTCATTTTAAAATTGTGGTTTTGTTCTTTTTGTTTTTCTTTTTTCATGACTAATATGGAAATATAGTTTGAATGATTGCACACATATAATATATGTCAAATTGCTAACTGCCTTAGAGAGGAGAAGTGAGAGGGATGGAGAAAATTTGGAATTCAATTTTTTTAAATGAATCTTAAAAATCATCTTTACATGTAATTGGGAAAATACTATTTAAAATAAATAAAGGAAATCTATTTTTCCATTCTAAATGTAATTTTAAAATGGTCACACAATAGTATTTTTTTTGGAGGGGTAAGGCAGGGAAATTGGGGTTAAGTGACTTTGCAAAGTGAGTATTAAGTGTCTGAGGCCAAATGTGAACTCAGGTCCTCCTGACTCCAGGGCCAGTGCTCTATTCTCTTTGCCATCTAGGTGCCCCCAAAAATAGTATTAAGCCAAGAAAAACATTGGTAATACCATTTAGTGATTTGGGAGGAAATCATTCCTAGCCTATGGTGCACAATCAAAATTGAAAAAAAGTATTTTTCTCTTTTTCATTCTTTTCATAAAGTTTTGTTTCTTCACATATACTGATTATGACTGGGAAAACTCAATTTCTTAAAGCAAAAAGGAGGATTGTGAGTGCATGGGGAGGGGGTAGGAACTGAGAAGAGGTTAAAAGACTATAATAGAATATCTTACTCAGATCTTCTGTTTTTTGATATTTTGATATTTCAATATATGTATTTTGATATTTCAATATAGTTAATCACCTTTTTAATCTTCTGTATTTTATTTTGTGTATTTAAAAACATTATTCTGAAAAGGACTCCATTTGGTTCAACAGACAGTCAAAGGAATCTATGGAACAACATTAAGAATCTCTACAACAATAGAACCTATACATCTTATGTGAACAGTTATGGATTTGAAAAATCATCTGAAAAAATGCAACTACTGTGAATGTTTACATGAAGTATTTTACAATGGAACATATATATGGTGAAGTTATATAAGCCTGTTATGTAGCTATTTATATTATCTGGCCTCACAGAACAATGCAAGTTATCAAAACATTTATACAAATTTGAGGCTTGCCAGTTGAGTATGATAGGCTTTAGAGGCAAATATATATATATATATATCCCTCTCATTTTATGAGAGAGTAACTGAGCCCCAGACAATTGTGGTGACTTGTCCAAGGAAGGTGACAGTCAGGAAGAAGTGATTCAATTGTTCAATTTCAGGTCCTTTAACTTAACATCATGCTCTTTCCAATGCATATGCCTTTCAGTTTGATAGGTTGATAGGAAAAAAGAGTTGCTCGTGAGAAAAAACCGAAAAAGTTATTTAGGTTTAACAAACATAAATGTAACCACCAGACTAATCATCTAAGAAATTAAGAGTGTGAAACTAGTTCTGATCTACAGTGCTCTTTTTTTATAGAATGGGAAACTGAAATGTAGAGAAGATTGGTGATTCTCCTGAAATTGCACAATTACTGAGTCAAAAACTGGATTTGAAACCCAAGTCCTCCAACTCCAAATTCAGCACTGTTTCCACCATAATATATTGTCTCTCAAGGAAATTTTGATCAACATACTCCAATATTATGATATGGTTAACATTCAGTTCTTCTTGGTAATAAGGTAATTTTTTCACACATCCCTCTTTTTTCCGTAATCCCCAACCAAGGTTGAACATTTATAGGATCCTAAATCTAGAGCTGGAAAGAAGGAACCTCAATGTTTATCTATTCTGTCTCCTTCATGTTTTACAGATGAGAAACTGAGAACCAGGTAGATCAAGTGTCATACCTAAGATAACATAGATAATAAAGGCAAGGGGTATTTGCATATAAGTTATCTAAATGCTGACTCTAGAGTCAGCTTTCCCTCTCTCCCCCATTCATTATAACAACCCACCTACTCCGCACCAGACTGATCAGTAGACAACAGGTCCAAGATTTCTTGGTTTCTAACACCACAGCCTGAAATGAATTTGACTTAAAGTGTGTGTATATGTGTGTTAATCTTAATTGTCTAAGCTCTTGATTCTCACTAGGAAAAGGTATAGAACTCTCTGAAATATAAATCTAGCTTTTTTTTTTATTTAAAGGGGTCAAAGTTTTTTAGGGTCATGACATGTGAACAAAAAGTGAGAAAGGTAACAGGCACTGAGACTGAAGAAGACTTCTCAAAGTTTAAATAATATATAATGTATTTGGAGGAGGATGTACATACTTGTCAAAGGCAAAATCATAAAGAGTTCGAAATATTTCTTTTCTTTTTTCAAATTAATTTTTTTATTTACTTTTAGTTTACAAGATTCAATTCCATAATTCCTTGAGTTTCACATTTTGTCCCCCTCCCTGTCTTCCCCCCCCCCATGGTGGCATAGAGTCAAGTACAGGATCTGTAAATACTTTCACATTATATATTAGTCAGGTTATAAAGATGGATTGTATCAGATGGAATGAAAAATGATAAAGAGGACATAAAATCAAACAAGAAAAGGAAAAAGATCAGGTAGTTTGCTTCAATCTGGATATAAACTCAGTTCTTTCTAGTTCTTTCTCTGGATGTACACATTTCTCTCTATCATGAGTCTTTTGGGATTCATTATATCACTGCATTGCTGAGAAGAGTTCAGTCAATCAAAGCTGGTCATCACACATATGTTGTGTCTGTAACTGTGTACAAATTTCTCCTGGTTCTACTCTTCTCACTCAGAATCAGTTCATATAAGCCTCTCCAGGTAAATATGAAGTCCATCTGCTCCTCATTTCTTATAGCACAATAGTATTCCATAACATGCATATACCACAACTTGTTCAGCCATTCCCCAATTGATGGGCACCCCCTTAATTTCCAATTCTTTGCAACCACAAAAAGAGCTGCTATAAACATTTTTGGACATATGGGTCTTTCTCGCACTTCTATGATCTCTTTGGGATATAACCCTAGGAATGGTATTGCTGGATCAAAGGATATGAAATTATTTATATCCCTTTGGGCATAATTCCAGATTGCTCTCCAGAAAGTCTGGATCAGTTCACAACTCCACCACCAATTCATTAGTGTTCCAATTTGCCCACATCCTCTCCAGCATTTGTCATTTTCCTGTTTTGTCATCTTAGCCAATCTGATTGGTGAGATGTGGTACCTCAGAGTTGTTTTGATTTGCATTTCTCTAATCAATAGTGATGTAGAGCATTTCTTCATGTGCTTATAGATATCTTTAATTTCTTTCTCTGATAACTGCCTGTTCATATCCTTTGACCATTTATCAATTGGGGAATGACTTGTATTCTTATTGATTTGACTCAATTCTCTGTATATTTTTGAAACTAGTCCTTTGTCAGAGACATAAGTTTTAAAAATTTTTCCCCAATTTCCCACCTCCCGCTTAATCTTGGTTACGTTGGCTTTGTTTGTACAGAAGCTTTTCAATTTTATGTAGTCAAAATTATCCATTTTGCATTTTATAATGTTCTCTGATTCTTGTTTAATCATAAAGTCTTTCCCTCTCCACAAATCTGACAGGTTAACTATTCCTTGCTTTCTGAGACTGTTTACAGTATCAACCTTTATACCTAGATCATGCACCCATTTAGACATGATTTTGGTATATGGTGTTAAATAATGGTCTATGCCCAGTTTCTGCCATACTATATTCCAGTTTTGCCAGCAGTTTTCTTTTTTTAAATAGTGAGTTCTTATCCCCCAAACTGGGGTCTTGGGGTTTATCAAGCAATAGATTGCTATAGTCATTGACTTCTGAATTTCGTGTGCCAAATCTGTTCCATTGATCCACTCCTCTATTCCTCAGCTAGTACCAAGTAGTTTTGATGACTGCTGCTTTATAATACAGATTGAAATCTGGTATAGTGAATCCACCTTCCCTAGCATTTCTTTTCATTAATTCTCTTGATATTCTGGACCATTTATTCTTCCAAATGAATTTTGTTGCTATTTTTTCTAGCTCTATAAAGTAGTTTTTTTGGTAAATTAATTGGTATGGCACTAAATATATAATTTAATTTAGGTAAAATTGTCATTTTTATTATATTAGCTTGACCCAGCCATGAGCAACTGATATTTTTCCAATTAGTTAGATCTGACTTTACATGTGTGAAAAGTGTTTTGTAGTTGTGGTCATATAGGTCCTGGGTTTGTTTTGATAGGTAGATTCCCAAATATTTTATAATGTCTACAGTAACTTTAAATGGGATTACTCTTTTTATCTCTTGCTGTTGAATTTCATTGGAAATATATAGGAATGCCGAGGATTTGTGTGGGTTTGTTTTATATCCTGCAACTTTGCCAAATTTATTTATTGTCTCAAGTAGTTTTTTTACTTGACTCTCTAGGATTCTCTAAGTATATCATCATATATTCTGCAAAGAGTGATAGCTTGGTCTCTTCTTTGCCTAATTTTATTCCTTTGATTTCTTTTTCTTCTCTAATTGCTACTGCTAACATTTCTCGTACCAGACTGAGTAAGAGTGGAGATAGTGGACACCCTTGTTTCAACCCTGATTTTATGGGAAATTCTTCTAGCTACTCCCCATTACATATAATACTTGCTGAAGGCTTTAAATAAATGCTACCTATTACTTTAAGGAAGGCTCCATTTATTCCTATACTTTCTAGTGTTTTTAATAGGAATGGATGTTGTATTTTGTCAAAAGCCATTTCTGTATCTATTGAGATGATCATGTGGTTTCTACTAGTTTTATTGTTGATATACTGATAGTTTTCCTAATATTAAACCATCCTTGCATTCCTGGAATAAATCCTACCTGATTTTATTTATTAAATAATATTTATTATTTTATTTAATATTTATTTATTAATCTTATTTATATTTATTAATTATTAATTTATTTATTAAATAAAATTTATTATTTTATTTTATTATAAAAGTTTATTACTCTTGAGATAAGTTGCTGTAGTCTTTTTGCTAATATTTTATTTAAAAATTTTGCATCTATATTCATGAGGGAGATTGATCTATAATTTTCTTTCTCTGTTTTATCTCTTCCTGATTTAGGTATCAGTACCATATTTGGGTCATAAAAAGAATTTGGTAGGACTCCTTCTTCACTAATTTTCCCAAATAGTTTGTAGAGTATTGGAATCAATTGTTCTTTAAATGTTTGATGGAATTCACTAGTAATTCCATCTGGCCCTGGAGATTTTTTCCTAGGGAATTAACTGATGGCTTGTTCAATTTCTTTTTCTGAGATGGGGTTATTTAAGTAATTTACTTCCTCTTCAGTTAATCTGAGCAACTTGTATTTTTGTAAGTATTCATCAATTTCCCTAAGATTATCAAATTTATGTGCATAGAATTGGGAAAAATAATTCCTAATTATTGTTTTGATTTCCTCTTCATTGGAGGTAGATTCACCCTTTTCATTTTTGATACTCATAATTTGGTTTTCTTCTTTCTTTTTTTTTATAATATTGACTAAGGGTTTATCAATTTTATTGTTTTTTTCATAAAACCAGCTCTTAATTTTATTTATTAATTCAATATTTTTCTCAATTTTAATGTTCTTAATATCTCCCTTGGTTTTCAATATTTCTAATTTAGTATTTATTTGGGAATTTTGAATTTATTCTTTTTCTAAGCTTTTCAATTGCATGCCCAATTTGTTGACCTCCCTTTTCTCTAATTTAATCATATATGTACTCAGGGATAGAAAACTTCCCCTAAGAACTGCCTTTAATGAAACCCACAAATCATGGCATGTTGTCTCATTATTATCGTTCTCTCGAATGAAATTACTGATTGTTTCTATAATTTCTTATTTGACCCTCTCATTCTTTAGGATTAAATTGTTTAATTTCCAATTAGTTTTTAGTTTTTCTTTTAATGGCCCTTTATTTCATATGATTTTTATTGCATCATGATCTGAGAAGGATGCATTTAATATTTCTGCCTTACTGCATAGATTTGAGAGGTTTTTATGCCCTAGAACATTGTCAATTTTTGAGTATGTGCCGTGAACTGCTGAGAAGAAAGTATATTCCTTTTTATCCCCATTCAGTTTTCTCCAGAGATCAATCATACCTATCCTCTCTAAAATCCTGTTCACCTCCTTAACTTCTTTCTTGTTTATTTTGAGGTTAGATTTATCAAGTTCAGAGAGGGGGAGATTAAGGTCTCCCACTAATATAGTTTTGCTATCTATTTCTTGCTCTAATTCCTTTACTTTCTCCTCTAGGAATCTGGATGCTATACCACTTGGTGCATATATGTTAAGTAATGATATTGCTTCATTTTTGATGGTGTCTTTTAACAGGATATAGTTTCCTTCCTTATCTCTTTTAATTAGATCAATTTTTGCCTTTGCTTTATCTGAGATAAGGATTGCTACCCCTTCTTTCTTTACTTTATCTGAGGCATGATATATTTTACTCCAGCCTTTTACCTTTACCCTGTGTGTATCCCTCTGTTTCTGATGTGTCTCTTGTAAAAAGCCTATTGTAGGATTATGATTTCTAATCCTTTCTGCTATCCATCTCCGTTTTATGGGAGAGTTAATTCCATTCACATTTATAGTTATGATTGTTATCTGTTTCTTTCTCTCCATGCTATTCCCTCCCCTGTTAATGCTCATATTTTCCCCCTTCTCCCTTCTCCCCCTTAATAGTTTTCCTTTTGACCATTGCCTCCCTCAGTATTCTCTTATCAGCCCCCCTCCCTTTTCCTCCCCTTTCAACTTACTTCTTCCCTCCCTACTAACCACCTCCCCCCCTTTCATACCCCTTTCCGCCTCCTACTGCCTTTAGGATATTTTTACATTTATTGAAGTATGTTATTTTTTCTTCGCACCAAGAGTGACAGGAACAAATCTCAGGCAAAGCTCCTCTCCCTCCCCTCTTTCCTTCTAAAATGATACTTTTTGGGTTTCTTCTCCATAGAGTCCTATGCTTAACTGGTTGTTATTCCCTCCTTAAACCAGAACCAATGAGGGAAAAGCTCATATGATTCTCATCTCCCTCCATTCTTTTCCTCTGCTATATTGATTTTATGCCTCTTTGTGTGGCATAATTTACCCTTTTCCACTTCATTCATTCCTCTTCTTCCATTGCAGTCCCTTTGTAGCCCTTAATAGGTTTTTTTTTAATCATCGTTTTGTGTATTTTATAATCATACTCTCTACTTGTCTATAAACAGTTTGCTCTTATTAAATAGCAGGAAATGTGTGTGTGTGTGTGTGTGTGTGTGTGTTTACCTTGTTTACCTTTCTATGTCACTCTTGCATCTCATAATTGGAGGTTGAATTTTCCATTAAGCTCTGCCTTTTTCATCAGGAAGGTCTGGAACTCTGTTATATCATTTAATGACCACCTCTTTGCCTGGAAGAATATGCTCAGTCTCGCTGGATAGGTCATCCTTCCTTGTAACCCCAGCTCTTTTACCTTACAGAAAATTGTATTCCACTGCCTCTGATCTTTCAATGTAAAGGCTGCCAAATTCCGTGTGGTCCCTCAATATTTGAATTGTTTCTTTCTGGCCGCTTGAAGTATTTTCTCTTTTACCTGGTAGTTCTGGAGTTTGGCCACAACATTTTGAGGACTTTTCAGTTTGGGATCTCTTTCAGCAGATGTCCGGAGGATTCTTTCAATTTCTATTTTACCTTAAGGTTCTAGTATCTCAGGGCAGTTTTCCTTAATGATCTCTTGGAGAATGTTGTCCAGGCTCATTTTTTCCTCATGATTTTCTGGTAGATCTATGATTCTCAGATTATCACCCATGGATCTGTTTTCCAGGTCAGTTATTTTCCCATTGAGGTATTTTACCTCTTTTTCTAATTTTTCATTCTTGTTGTTTTGTTTGATTAATTCTTGGTTCCTCATAGAGTTATTTTTTTTCAGTTTGGTTGATTCTAGTTTTTAGCAAATCATTTTCTTTGGTTAGTTTTTGGAGTTCCTTTTCCGAATCATGAACTTTTCTTTTTAGAGAGATGTTTTCTTTATTATAATGTTTTTCTAATTCTGCAATTTTGGTTTTTAAAAATTATTCATTTTGTCTTCTATCTCTCTCATTTTGTTTTCAAAGTTCCTTTGAGCTCATCTAGGAGAGCTTTCTGTACTTGGGACCCATTCCCTGTTGATGTTTCAGCTGTAGGTGTGGAGTCCATGTTGTCTCCCTCTGAGTTTGGTTCCTGCCTCTGAGAATAGTGTGACTCCAGAGGCTTTGTAGTCTGTTTTTGACCCATTTTGAGGCAGGGCCCTAGCCACACTCTTCCTGTAGGGATCCCAAGCCTTTACTGTAGAGGGTTTTGCCCTAGGACAATAGTTACTATGTTTCAGGGGGGGGGGAGGGGAGGTTGGAGCAAGCAGGGTTCACTCTTCCTGGTCTTTGAAGATCCTGATAGGGGCTTTAAAAAAAAAAATTCTGGTCTATGGCTTTGTAGTCCCAGGAGTATTTGCTGTCTGGGACAGGGGCCCCTGCACTCGGTTCTTACCTTGCTCTTTCCAGTCCCATACCTTTGGTGATACGCCTGGTAGTGGCGCTTGTGGTTGGTGGGACGACTTGCCCCCTGAGTTGATCAGGCGTCTTCCAGGCCTGCCTCTATGGGCTGCTCACCTTCCGTGCCTGCCTCTGTGGGCCGCTCACCTTCTGGGCCTGCCCCTGAACTTATTTATTTTCTTACACACCAGTGATCTCCAGGCGTTTGTGATCTAACCATCAAGACCTCTATTGCTTGCCTGATGTGTTTTAGTGGGTCCAAGATGTTATCTCTTGCTAATACTGAATTTTTGGCAGATAAAAATCTGTACTGTGCATCAGATTAAGAATCTTGACTATCCTATAAGTTATATAAATTTGGTGTAGAAGACAAGAAAATAGCATGGGATGCTGTGTATATTAAGGAGTCTTTCTAAGGGTAAGTAGGCATAGAAGAAAGAGAAAGTACTTTGAATGCTGATTAGAAACATTTCTCCCTTCTCCAACCTACCAAACTGAAACTCACAGTCCAAAACATCAGTGGATGACCCACTGTCTAATTGCATGCAAACTGGGTCTCTTCCAGACAGAAATAGGTAATGAGAAATGGTCTGTAGAACCTGTTTCAAACAGAATGCTGTAAGAGGTGTCTATCTCTGTATGCATTATTAAATCCATTGCTGACGCATTCCCCCACTAAAATCTGACCTAAGGTCTTTGTTGGAAGCTTTGGAGCTCTAGGTTGATTTGGATTATTCAGCAGCTTGTATTAGCTTTACTCCTTTTGCTTTTCAGAGAAGTTTGTTGTTAATCCCCATGGAGATTTTCAGACTAACTCTCTGAATCCAGCTTTACTCATTGATTTAATAAATGTTCATGAAACACCTATTATATGCAAGGCACTGAGCATGCTACTGGGGAAATAAAGATGAAAAACAAGATAGTCTCTGCTTTCATGGAACTTACAATCTAATTGGAGGGCAGGTCATAAAGCAATGAAACTAGTACAAAGTTGAATATGATATGAACAAAAGGTAAGAACATAGGCCTATGATAAATGTGAGGAATATGGTTTCAATTTAATTTGGGAGATTTGGGGAATTGCTTCATGAATTGGATCTTGAAGGAAAAGCAGAATTTGTGGATATATTTTAAAAAACTGACTATATTTCCCTCAATCCAGTCCCACCCCCCACTTGTTCTATTCTCTACTTTGACCCTGTACCTTTTCAAAAGTGGTGGCTTCCTACTTCACTCCCCTCCAATCTGCCATCCCTTCTTTCGTCCCCCGCTCTCATCTCTTCCCCCCCTACTCTCTTGTAGGGCAAGATACCCTATTCAGTGTATATGTCATTCCCTCCCTAAGCCAAATTCAATGAGAATAAGGTCGACCCATTCCCTTTTGCCTTCCTGTTCTTCCCTCCCCTCCATTGTAACAGCTTTTCCTTGCCTCTTCTATATGGGATAATTTACCCCATTCAGTCTCTCCCCATCTCCTCTCATTATATTCCTCTCTCACCTCTAAATTTCACCTTTTAAGTATCATCCTTTTCTATTCAATTGGTCCTGTGCCCTCTGTCTACATATACCTGTACACATATATATACATACTCACATATGTATTCATACACCCATATGCCCTTTTATATAGACATATGTATGTATATAGACATATATATATATATATATATACATACACACATTTATATTCCCTTCAATGATTCACATACTGAGAAAAGTTTCATAAGTTACAATTATAGTTTTTTTCCATCTATGGATGTAAATAGTTCAACTTTGATAAGTTCCTTATGATTTCTTTTCCCTGTTTACCTTCACATGCTTCTCTTGCTTCTTTTATCTGAATGTCAAATTTTCTATTCAACTCTGCTTTTTTCATCAAGAATGCTTGAAAGTTCTCTATTTCATTGAAAGATCATATTTTCCCTGAAACATGATACTCAGTTTTGCTGGGTAAGTGATACTTGGTTTTAATCCCAGCTACTTTGACCACTGGAATATCATATTCCAACCCCTTCAATTCCTCCAGGTAGAAGCTACCAGATCCTGTGTTATTCTGATTGCGGTTCCATGATATTAAAATTGTTTCTTCTAGCTGCTTGTAATATTTTCTCCTTGATCTGGGAACTTCAGTATCTGGCTATAATATTCCTAGGAGTTTTCTATTTGGGATCTTTTTCAAAAGGTGATAGATGGATTCTTTCAATCTCTATTTTGCCCTCTGGTTCTAAAATATCTGGGCAATTTTCCTTGACAATCTCTTGAAGGATGATTTCTAGGTTCTTTTTTTCATCATGGCTTTCAGGTAGTCCTATAATTTTTTGTAAATTCTCTCTCCTGGATCTATTTTCCAGGTCAGTGGTTTTTATAATGAGATATTTCTCATTGCCTTCTATTTTTTTTATTCTTTTGTATCTGTTTAATAGTATTTTGATTTCTCATAAAGTTACTAGCTTTCATTTGCTCAAATCTAATTCTGAAGGAATGATTTTCTTCATTGAGCTTTTGAGATTCTTTTTCCATCTGGCAAATTTGGCTTTTTAAGGCATTCTTCTTCTCATTGGCTTTTTGAACCTTGTTTGCCATTTCAGCTAGTCTATTTTTAAAGGGCTTATTTTCTTCAGTCAAGTTGTTGACTCTCTTTTCATGATTTTCTTGCATCATTCTCATTTCTCTTCCCAATTTTTCTTCAACTTCTCTTATTTTCAAAATCCTTCTTAAGCTCCTCTATTGCTTTTAACCAGTTCATATTTTTCTTAGAAGCTTTTGGTGCAGGAGTTCTGAATTTGTTTTCTTCCTCCTGTTCCATGTTTTAGTCCTTTTTGTCCCCCCAAAAGGAATCCAAAGTCAGACAGCTGTGCTTGCTTTGCTTCCTTTGCTTGTTCATGTTGCCACTCAATTACTTGATTTTGAGCTTTTTGCCACAGTAGAACTCTGCTTCCAGAGAGGAGATCTTTGTCCCAAATCACTGGAGTTTTCACAGCTGCTGGAGCTATTAGTTTGCTGCCCCCTCTGAAGCCTCCACTGGCTCTGGCACCTGGTCACCCACCCCAGGACCTCCACCCTAGACAGAAATCCAGATCCAAGCAGGTTAAAGCAAGAGCAATTACCCCCTCAGAATGTTTGCTTGATCCCCCTACAATCTTCAGGCCAGGATGTCTGATGCAGCTACATGATGACAGCTGCTACGCCTCAGCCACTTTTCCCTCTGAGGGGCAGAGGCCAGATCACACTCCCAGACCCCCTGTTCCCAAAGTCACCGACCTCTCACTTTGTCTTTGGCATTTATGGATTGGTAATTTTGGAAACCTCCACAGCTACTGGTGATCAACTCTCTTGAAGACCCTCTAGCCATGGCTGGTCAGGCTGCTCTGAGGCTAAAACCACAGACTCATGTGAGGCTGGGCTCTGCTCTCAGCATGCTTCAATGGACCCTTCCTGCCAGTCTGCTGGTCTGTCTTTAGTGGGAGGTTAGTTTCTCTCTGTCACTTTGTGTGTTCTGTAGTTCTAAAGTTTGTCTAGAGTCATTTTTTATAGGTATTTGAGATGGTTATGGGGGAGCACAGGATGTCTTCATGCTTGTGTGCTGCCATCTTGGCTCCTCCTGGAAAAGCAGAATTTGAACAGTAGGAAAAACAGGAGGAGAGTAATCCTGACAAGAGGGACAGACTGTATCAATATATGTAAGTGAGAAAAAGCAAGCAAAATGCTGAGATTACTAAGGGTCTGGTTTGGATGAATTACAGAATGAGTAAAGGGGAAAAGTATGAGGTAAGTTTGTCAAGGGAGGGTGGAGCCTTACTGTACAGGGTCTTAAATGTTAGGTTTCTTATTGTTGTTGTTCAGTCATTTTCAGTCATGTCTAACTCTTCATGACCTCGTTTGGGATTTTCTTGGCAAAAATACTAAAGTGGTTTGACATTTTCTTCTCAAGCTAATTTTACAGTTGAGGAAACTTAGGCAAACAGGGTTAGGTGACAAGACCAGGGTCACACAGCTAGTAAGTGTCTGAGGGCAGATTTGAACTCAGGAAGTGGAGTCTTCCTGATTCTTGGCCCACTACTCTCTCCACTACACCACCCATCTGCTCTAACATTAGAGTAGAAAGTTTTTTATTCCAGGATGTAGGTAACAAGAATCAACTGAACATTTTGGAGTGAGAGAGTGACCTGATCATATCTGTGCTTTGAAAATTTAAGTAAAACTAAAGGATATATTGAAGGCAAAGAAGTCAGTTCAGAGACCATTGCAATAATTCATATGAAATATAATGAGGGCCTGAACCAGGGTAGTTGTAGAATCATGGAAAGGGACAGGAAAGGATGAACATGAGAAATATTAGGAGTAGAATCATCAGAATTTAACAACTTACTGGAAAGTGGAAGAGAATGGAAAACAGGGAATCCTGAAAGATGACCGTGTGCTTTTAAGCATGGGTTCCTAGGAGGAAGAGAGAGCCATCAACAGATAGAAACTGGAAAGCTGGGATGTTTTGGGAGAGACAGACTGGTATAACAAAAAGCTTTTTGTATATAGTGTCATAAAATATGGGTTCAAATCTACTTAGTACCTGCATAAGACAGTGACTTAGACAAGTCACTTCACCTCCTTTTGCCTCAGTTTCCTCATATGTAAAACTACTAGGAGGTTGAACTAAAACCTCTCAGGTCTTATCCACCTCTATATTTATGATCCTAGGTTGAGTTGGGTTTTGGATATGTTGAGTCTAAATTGAAAATGGAATCAATCTAACCTCATGACTGGGCTTCCCAAAGTGTAAGGTATTCCCTGAGCTGAGTCAGAAACATATAGTAAGCTAGCAAATGCTTAGGCCTTTCTTTTCTACTCATTACATCCTTCTAAAACACATAGGGATGATAATGAAGGCTTTGAGTTTTCAGTGCTCAATTGTAACCATTTGCATCCTGGCCCTGGCTTTCTTTATAGTGAATGTATTGCCAGTTACTTAAAACTGAGGGAAGCTAAATAGGGATTTTAATAAATCAGAGGAAACAGATGGATGCATGAGGCACTTTGCTAAGTTAAAAGAATTGTATGGGTTGTAGATTAAATGTTTATTAGCATGACTAGCTGCCAAGGCTCTGTATAACTCACTAATATGCATGAACTGTAGCAGCAAGAAAGTGACTACATTCCCTCTCAAGGACTTTCCTAAAAATTCAAGGTTGTATGAACCTAACCTAGAGAATAATTACTTGTCCAGACGTGATAACAGACTCTAGCAGAACAAAAATGACAGCTTGATTCACAGACAAATATAAGTCGGTCTTGGATGTCTGGCTTCCATTTTTCTGTGGAGAGATAGATGTCTTTGAAAAGCCTCAGCAATGAACATCCTGTCAGTTTAAAAGGTCAGATGCCTCAATGTATCAGAAGAGATGATGCTACACAGACCATCGAGAGAAAATAAAATGATTTCATTATCCCGGTTCATCTGGTATGTATTAATTTGGGCTCCCCTCATCTCAGCAATTAGGCTACTCTCAGAAGGGAATTAGTGATGTCCTGATGTAGTTGAGCTAGAATTAGGTAATCGGGAGTAACACCAGGGAGGACTATTACTTTGGATGTGCTGACTCTCCTATTCATAGGGGAAAAAAAAGAGAAAAAAAGCATCTTCTAGAATAAATGCAGAAATGGATTTTGTTTGGCAAGAGTTTTATTTCCTTGACTTAGTTTTATGTATTCTTCTGCAACTTTCACCATAAGCATTTTTGTTTTGAAGAAATCAAACATTTCCAATAAACCTGCACTACCATGACCACCACCCTACCCCACCACTCCTAGACAATGTTTTCTTAAATATAATAACACAGAATGAACTTTTTGCTTGCAATATCATGAGTCTCACTCATGAGCTTAGGACTCATAGACTCTAAGTTCCTTGCAAAAAGGAACTGTTTCATTTTTGTCTTTGTATGTCTAACATCTTGTATATTGTATGGCATGAATTAAGCAAGTAATTATTGTTGATAACTTGTTTCAGTCATGTCTGACTCTGTGAATCCATTTGGGGTTCCTTGGACAAAAATACTGGAGTGGTTTGCCATTTCTTTTTCCAGCTTATTTTATAGATGAGAAAACTGAGGTAAACAAGGGTAAGTGATTTGCTCAGGGTCACATAGCTAGTAATAAATAATTGGTAATTAGTTGATGTATAATAAAAGGTAATAGGGAAGAAGTTTAAAGGGTTATTAGAGATACAACCTCCTCATTTTATAGTTGAGGAAACTGAAGCCCATAGAGATGGAGAAATTTCTTCTAAGTCATAATTGAAGTAGAAGCACTGGAATTGGCAGAATTGGGAGTGTCCAATTTCAATTATATTTAATGTAAAATGAGTATTTCTTCCCTATGGGACAGGGCGAAAGAGAGATTGGGGCTGAAAGGAAAGATGCTAGAAGCTTCATGCCTCACACCTCTATGGCATACATATTTCTTTCTTTTTTTTTTAAGCAATTGGGGTTAAGTAACTTGCTCAAGGTTACACGGCCAGTTATTTCTGGGTGTGGTGCTGAGTATCTGAGCCCAGATTTGATCTCCAGGTTATCCCGACACTGGAGGCGGTGCTCTTACTTGCTGTGCTACCTGGCTGCCGCTGGCATACATATTTCAATATGGTTTACATGACCTTCTGTTTTGCTCAAAAGGTAGAGCATAAAAATAAACCCCAGCATAACTAGAGATGTGCCTTGTATCTTTGCAAAACTCAGATTTGCTTTTGACATTTTAAATTTTTTCTAGTTAAATTTACTTCAAAATAACTTGCATTGATATTTTTATTTTTTATATTATTTAAATTTTTTCCTGTATACCTTCCTCACTATACTACAAGACAGTATCTCATATAACAAAAAAAGGTGGCTTTTTTGTACTGTTTTGTTTTAGAAAAAAGGAAAAAAAAGTTTGGTAAAATAATCAACAAAGCAGATTGGTGCATTTTAAAAATCCAGCAATTTATGGAACATTACATACTCATGGAAGCTCTTCCCACCCCTACCTCTGCAAAGAAGTGGGGAAAGGCATTTTCTCATTTCTCTTCTTTGGAGCCAAGTTTGTTCTTTGTAATTTTGCAACAGTCATTTTGATTATTTTTTTGTTTCCATTCTTTCCATTTGCATTGTTATAAGCATTGGGTTTATTGCTTTCTTGTTTCTACTTACTGCTTTTTGCATCAATGAATATAAATCTATCCATGTTTCTCCATATTTCACATATCAATCATTTCTTATGACAGTTATATCCAATTATATTCACATGCCACAATTTTTTAGTCATCCCTACTCATTGGGCATAGCTTCTTTCATCTGGTTGATAGCTTTTGGCTGCCAGAATTACTCACCAGATTTCTGACCTCACAATTGTCCTGAAAGTAAAACAAGTTTCTTTGAACTAATTCATGTCCTCAAAACTCACTTATAGAAGGATTAGGTAAGACCCCAGTAACCTCAAGTTTTACAATATTATGATGAAGACCAAGTTTGTTGGGGGGAGGGAAAAGAAATATCAAGACAGAGAGAGGTAGAAATGCAGAGAAAAAAACAAATAGATACACAAAAGGATGAGGGAATGGAGGAGGAGAAAAATATCATGAAGAGGGAGGAAAGATGTAGAGACAGAGGGGACAGATGGGAGAAGAAGGGAGAGAGAGAGAGAGAGAGAGAGAGAAAGAGAGAGAGAGAGAGAGAGAGAGAGAGAGAGAGAGAGAGAGAGAGAGAGAGAGAGAGAGAGAGAGAGAGAAATTTAGGGCACTACCCCGTTGAACCAGAATGAGCTCTAAGGTGATAACTATGCAGTATACCGGAGCAACCAGATTGCATGCAAATTACAGCTGTTTGAAGCAATATCGCTGTAATGCTGCTGACATTCACACGCTGTTCAAAATGTCTTTCAATGTAGGCAGCCACCAAAATAGAAACCTTAACTTCTACCACTCCTGCTTTTAACTCTTTCTTCTTAGCAGAAAAAGAAGAGATGGTTTTTCTCTACCACATGAGAGAAAATGAAAGATTCTCAAGCAGAACAAGTTTCTATTTCAGGAGTAGACTGAATTCCCCTGAGTTTAAGAAGCAGGTGGAAAACATCAAAAATCAAAGTAGATGCATTGGACTGATTATTAGTAAAGAGACTTAAAAGAGGATAGATCTGTGGGATTTATTACCCATTGGTTTAGAGGTTTGTTTTTGCTTTCCTTTTATTTTTATTTTTTTAATCTTTATCTAAAGAGAAACATTAAACGTTTACAAAAATGTTGTTGGGATAAGCCTAGATGGGAGAATGCTAAGAAAAGTCATGAAGCCAAAGGTTCAGAAACTTTGATTGAGAAAAATTGATCTTCAATGTACTCCAGAAATCTTCATAGCTTCCCATACCTACAGGATTCTCTGTTGATTCTTAAGTGATATTACATACAAGGTTTTTCAAACTGTTCTGTGGAAACAGTGTTTCTAATTTAAAATTGCAAAAGTTATTATAGATGCAGGGAATTTTGAATTGGGCTCCTGACAGGTCTTCTAGTTTATTCGTCTCATTTTTCAGAGGGTAAACTGAGGCCTATTGCTCATTTCAATTATGGGTCATTTCATAATTTGAATTTGTATTGATAGTACCTAACACAGTGCCTGGCATATAGTAAGCACTTAATAAATACTTGTTGATTGATCAATGACTGCATCACAGGACTAAAATATTGGGCTATATTAGAGTTAGATTTCATACTTGGGTAAATCAATGACTTTTTCTCTAAAATATTTATTAGATGTTACCAGTTCCGAATGTGGGTTATTTCTCTTTCTTATAGCTCTAAATTATATATTTATCTTTACACTGTAGCAGTAGAATTTTGCCTAATTATAATCAAGAATTGCACCAAAAGTCAACAGTTTCAGTATTGCTACCTGTAATTGTAAAATTAATATATTTTAAACAATGATTCAGATCAAGAATGTTTTTTTAAAAGGGAGAACTCATAAAACCCCCACAACCTTTAGTAGCATTAAAAAACACTAATAGAGGAATCAAAGCATTATGGAAGCCAGTCATCACCAGTCAGCACTGCCAGCTTAACTTCTGAAAATAAAAGAATTCAGTGGAGAACCCCTGCCATTTCTATATTTGTCAGATCTACTACTCACATATTTTATTATTGTCATAGGCCTTTTCTGATTGTCATTATTTCCAGCTCCCTTAACATGGATCAATTGCTAAAATTGGTATTGATATATACTTAAAAAATAATTCCTTAATCAAGGCATTCCATTCATTCTATTTGTTTATGTATTCATTTTTTCAGGATGTTTAAAAAAACCCTGTCATATCCCATACAGATTAGTTTAGGGTGAATAGAGTTGACTGAATATTAATCAATCTTCAAACATTTTACTAAGCACATACTATATAACATGCACAGAGCTATGGTTTGCATATGTAACTCTAATCCCAACAAGCCTGAAACAATTTCTTGCCCTATGGTGATATGTGCGGTCTACAGAAGGTGGGAAGTGGTGAGGGTTAGCGGGAAGTGTGTCTACTTATTAACTGAGAGACATTTGAGCCTACATAAGTGGTAAAAGGACTTCTTCACATTGAGAGAACCTGCTGTGAAAGGCAGAGAAAAAAAAATCAAGAAAGAGTGAAGAGAGACAAGTATAAATTTTTGATTGGTAGTAGGAAGCTCACCTCAAAGTCAAAGATATGGGGGGAAGCTGACCCCTATCATGTCCTTTGATTTGCAGAACCTTCAATACTAGTGACTGCTAAAAGTAGACTCTTCCTTATAAGACATTTTTTTCTCTTCTATGGTTGATCTGTGTTCTCACTCCCAGTTTATTTATACATCTACATCCATAGACTACTGTAATCCACATAATTTTAAAATTTCTCTTTATTGCTTCCTTTATTTGGGGAGGGGGGTGATTTGCGGGTATCCATGAATGCCATTTTTGTAATCAGTATTTGGTGGAAAGGAATTCTTAGCTAGGATAAGCTAGGTTGTACCTTTAAATTTACTAGAAAAAGTGCCTTTTGTTCTTCATCTCTAAAAGAGTACACTCTTTTATATACCTAGGCTTAAAATATCTGAAGTGTGGCAGATAGATATAATTGTATATAAATACCTCTTTTTGAGTAGTACAGCAAAGGATTGTTCACCCTGCCAAGGTGAGGCTGGATATCACCCATATTCCTTTACTAGGCCACTGGCAATCCATCCATGGTCCTCTACCTAGTCTGCATTAAGGTGGAAATTATAGGTTCTTTTTGGACATATGGAATTGGGTTTTCCAGATCCAGGTTCACATTGCTATCTATCCATGCCACACATGGGCCTTGCTATATGCTTCCATATCTATATTTCATCTGGGTTGGGAGAGTAAGTTCAGGCTTTGTCTAAACAAGTACAAAATTCCATTCTCTCAAGGAACTTACATTCTATTTGGGGAAAATATACGTGTTTAAGTCAATAATATAAAAGAAACATGTATAAAGTTAATAGAAATTAATTGAAGATGTGCACTAGCAGCTTATGGGATCAGGAAAGGACTCATGTAGAAGGTAGCACTTCAGTTTGCGATATTCAGGAGCAAGAGATTCTAAAGGAGTGAGTCATTACGAGGGATTAAAGACAGCCCATACAAAGGAATGGATACTGGAGAAAAAAAATATTGTTTGAAGAAGATCAGGTAAGCTAATTTAACCAGAACACAGAATGTATGAGTGGACTAATTGGTAAAAAGTATGTAGACTGGAACTAGATTTTGAGGAACTTTAACTTCCAAACAGAACAGTGTTTGATTCTAAAAGCAATAGGGAACCACTAGAGCTTTTTGAGCAGGGGATTGAGATGATCAGAACTGTATATAAGAAATATTTTATAGCAAAGTAACCCTGTAACAGATTAGAGACGGAAAACAAGACTTGAGGCCAAATGCCTTAATATTGGCTACTGTAAGAATCCAGGTAAGAGATGATTAGGGCCTAAGCTTGGGAAGTAGCTACTTAACTGGAGGGAAGGAGATAGACATGAGGCATGTTTATAAATATATTATAAATATCTATTGATAACATTTGTCAAATGATTATATATGAGAGAAAGGGGCAGTTAGAAAGAATGAAGAGTCAAGTATGGCTCTGAGATTGCAAATTTGGATGACTGGAAGGAGCATACTTTTCATACTTACTGCTTCTGTGACTTTGAGCAAACCAAATAGGACTTAAGCTCAATAAATGTAAAATAAAGGAATTGGATTTGATGACTTCTGAGCCCCCTTCCAGCACTAGCTCAAAATACTATGAAGGATTCCCCCCATCACTAATGGTCTCCTCCCACCATCCTCCCTTACCTCCCAGTAAAAGTAAGTCAGGTGAATGTGAAAAATACTATGTTTTTTATTGAAATTGAGAAAGAGGAAAACAGTGTTGGGCACTGGAAAAACCACCAAACTTGAACTCATAAGATGGTGGTTTAAGTACCATGTCTGTCTTATCTTTCATGTGTCATTTAAAGCCTATGTTCATCAACTTTTCTCTTGGTGAACTAGAAATAATAACACTTATATTTCTATGTGTGAAGCCAAGCAGAAGCAGATTTCCAGAGGATGGATGCTGTGAACAGCTTTCAAGGTTCTGATTACATAGTATAGTGAACACTCTATTCAATAACAAATCAGAGAAAAACATTCACAGAAAATCAAGGTACAGCATTAAGAATGTTATAACATATAATATTCACAACAACTTATCACTAAAATGGCCACATAGTTTTCACCAAAGTGGTCACATAGTTTTGAACAAAGTACAATCATTTAGTCAATTAATCACTTAATAATTCAGTCATGAAATACAAATGGTCAAAGTCCTCCACCCATGGGGCACACTAAGTTACAAATCAGTCACTATTCAGTCATCAGTCACTATTCAATCATGAGTCACTACTCAGTCATTAGTCACTACTCAGTACCCTCTTAAGGGGTAGTGGGAATTACACAGGCCATTCACCCCTTGGTCACAAGTAAATCACAATTTCATCACTACTCAGTACCCATGGAGAAGTCTTTTCATCTTGCCTCAGGGCAGACTTTCAGCTTCCATGGCTCCTCTTCCATGGTCCCAGCTTCTGCCCAAATATAACCAACAACTCTCCATGCAGTTCCTGCTCCATATTGGAGCTCACAGTGTCCAGTCCATCTCAAATCCTTCACAGTCTCTGTTTCTGGAAAGACAAGGCTTAACAAAGCCACAACAAAACAGAACTTTTAGAATGGTTTTTATGATTCACAAGTACCAATTTCCTTAAGAAAATATTTGAACCTAATGACCTAAGTCAAATTTATTACTAGTCCAAAACAGTTAATTAAAGACATGTAAGGATGTGTCTTGTTTGGCTTGTCCAATGAATTTCTCACTTCTAATTAGATCAGAGAGGTATTCATACTTCTTAAAGAGAAAAAGATATTAAAACCTTCTTCACACTCTAAAACCTCATTATCCTCTGTGAGTAAGATGGGGACAGGGGAGTTCATGCAATATTTTGTGTGTGGTGGACTTTTGGGGAAATATTAGGTGCCTTGTGTGTTGAAGAAATGCAGAGAAAATGTTTTATCTGTTTTTCCAGTTAGATAGCCCTATGGTTACCCTATATGCAGAAGCCTGGAGAAATTTGTAACCATAATAGTTTGATTTTTCACCTAAATAGTGAGGGATAATAAATAATAATAAGCCCCAAGTCCCTATTGCTGGTGGGTAGAGTCCCTTTTACTCTGGAAGCTCTTTTTATAGTAGGTCTTCACTTTGAGAGAGACGGCTTGATTTGCCCCTTTTTTCTTTTTTAAAATTGTCTTTGAATTAGGGAAAGCCTTTGGATGTTCATTTAGTCTCACAAGATAAGGCTAGTTTCAAGATTGTTTGTGACAATATTGAATTGACAATGGATTTTGGCAAAAAGCCCTAATCCCTACTAATTTGCTAGATCAGCAAATATTTAATTGGGTGTAGTGTGTAAGGGAAGAGGATAGCTGCTCCACACCCTAGATGAGTTTTCTACCTGGGTCCTCATAACTGTCATATTTTTATGAACATCATGTGTATTAATGGGAGAGTGCTTCTCAAGACTGGAAGAAGATCAGAAAATGTCTTATAGCTACTGTTCTAACTTTCCTATTTTAATAAATTACTTTGCAAAGAAAAAAAAAACAAAGCCACAACAACATTCATAAACATTAACAAAGCCACAACAACATTTGTTTGGAATACCAAACACCATAGTCATGCTTCCTTCGTCTTCAGTAGCTCCAGTTGGCCATCAGAAGTCGTCAGCAGTTTCATTCTCAAAATCAAAATCACTTTCTCTATGGAAGTTCCAGTCCAGCAGCAGCAGCCCAGCCTTCAGGTGAAATCATCCCAAGAAATTTTGACTTTTCCAGCTGGGGTTTTTCCTTATATACAGTATCGCTCCTCCCGGTTCAGCCCCTTCCTGTTACATCAGCAAAAGGGGTTAATACCTTCTATTTCTTTAACAGAGGCTTAATTTCAAACTAGGTGCTAAGTACCTCTTACCTTAGCAATACAAAAAGTTCTTCAAATTTCATTACAATTACATTATGTCACAGGGCTCTTAAGAGATTCAAAGGAGATAATGTATTGAAAGTCTTTTACAAACCAGAAAGCCTGACATAAATGATTGAGTTATTTAAATGAATAATTTTGGAATTCAATATAAATCATCTATAATTTATTAAGCAATTAAGCAATAAGTTGGCACTGTGTTGGGTGCTGTGGATGCAAAGGCAAAAATGAACATATCCCTCTAACCTCAAAAAAAAAAAAAACCTTACATTCTTAATTTGGAATGAGATCAGAACATTTTTTTTCTTCCTTTGTGCCCTTGTCAATAATAGAAACTGAACTGGTTCAAATATCCATAAAAGAGTCTCATAATCTCACTTCTTCTCATGTTCTATATTTCACATGATGACTAACAAAAATGATTCTATATGAAGAATTGATTTCATTTTTATTGATAGTTTCTGTCTTGACAAGACCTTTACTTGCAAATATATATACCCATCAAATATTCAGAGAACCATGTCCTATAACCAAAAAAAAAAAAGAAAAAAAGGGTAAAAAGCAGTTACAAAACTAATGAACATATCAAGCAATTCTGACAGAATATGCAGTGTTCCATACCAAAGTACTTTATCTCCACACAGAAAAAGAGGCATAATTTCTCATATCTTCTTCAGCATCAAGTTTAGTCTTCATAATTACACAAAGTAATTCTTCTTTTCAGTTACATTTTTCTAGTCATTGTGTATATTGTTTTCCGGTTTCTGCTTATTTCTTTTATTTGCTTATTTCTTTTTGTATCAGTTGAAATATTATCCCAAACTTTTCTATATTGTTTATATTCATTGCTTTGTGAATATATATATATATGTATATATATATATATATATATATATATATATAAAACGCAAAGAAGTTTTTAAACCACAATGATGATAAACTACTTGATCTCACAGAATGTTCCCTTACCCTCCACAACTAAAAGTACATTATTTTGGTTTTATATTTTGTTTACTTCCATGCCTGTGCTTTTCTCTTTAGCTCTACCTCTTCCTAATCCCAGAATATAACTTTATTTAAAGAAGAAATACAAAAGAATCAAAGTTTAAGTCCCAGTTCATTCAAGTCCTCTTATTAAAATGTAGTTCTAATGAGGGACATTTTAGGCAGGATTTTTGCTTCCAAAATCAAAAAGTGTATCAACTTCCTCTAAATTGTCATGTAGATAGAGTTTCTATGTGGATCATTCTCATCTTCCCTATAAGCATCCTGTTTTCGAGTCATATTGTTAAAAGTAAATGAAATTATAACCCTTTTGTACTCTCCCTTAGTTAGACCTCATCTAGAGGATAGGAAAGTAAAGAACAACTGTACATTTAAAGATTCTGAATAATTGAGGTTCTTCCTGAGGAGAACAGAGATGGATGTTAGAGGAAAAGGCAACTGTTTATCTTCGAAGAAATCATAAGTAGAATCACAAAAGCTATCAGATGAGATATTATCCAATTGGGATAAAAGGAAGAAAAGAATAGTGGCTGTGGTTGGGGAATCCCTGCTTTGGGGACATTGAGACAGCTTCTTTTCAACTTGATACTAATTATAGAAAAGTATATTATCTTACTGGGACATGCTTAAGGGAGATTTTCTCAAGACTTGTCACAGTGTACAAACACTACAAACTTCTGGTGATTCATATGGACACAACAGCCAAGAATGAATCTGTAAATCATTACCCCATCTTCAGAAGTCCCCTAAAGATCACAAAGTTGCAGGTGTTGCTTTCTTCATTGCAGCCCACTGCATGTAGATGATGCTAAAAAAAAGGAAAAGGGAGGTAAATAGCTAACTAAGAAAATGGTACCTGAAAATGGAATTTTAACATCCTGGATGGTGACTTAAAATCTAAGAACAGGTTCCTAACTATAGATGGAGTGCATCTAACATAGTCTGGTAAGAATTTCCCTTGGTCTCTTGCACATCTAATTTAAGAGACCTTGAACTCAAAAGAATGGGGAAGAGTGAAAACCACCTCTGTTCATCCAACAAGTTAGGTCTGATAGAAAGCATCTACAATAAAAGAAGAAAGGCAGTTGTAACACAAGTTCAGAGGAGAAGAAATCCAAGAAAGTAACTAAAATCAAAACACAGGGTCTCAAGTATTTATGTATAGATGACAAAAAATTAAGCAATAAATAAGATGAACTAGATACAATGTCTATGGGGTTCATCTGGGATTCATGAACTTGTTTTTATAATAAACATTTGAAGAACTATTTCAATATAATTGATTTATTTTGTTTTATTCTATCCAATTAGTCCCATATATTTTATTTTATGCAATTAAAATGATATTGAGATCTCCATAAGTTTTACAAGACTGCCACAAGACTCCCGAACACACAAACAAAAAAGTTAAGAATCTCTGACCTGTAACTTCTAATAAAATGAGGCAAATTGCCCCCATGGTTATCACTGAGACCAAATGCAATGAAGTTCACGACTGAAATAGGACTTTCGATGGCTATATGATTGCTTTGAAAAGTAAAGAATGGTAAAAGGAGGAACATAATATATTTAAATCATATCCTCCTGTCAGGAAATACAGGAACCAATTGGGGAAAATATCATGAAGAATATTTGGGTGGAACACAGTGGAAGGAGAAACAACCCTTATTTAATCATTGAAGTACACTACAGACCACTTGGACAGAAAAAAAAAAAAAGAAATAGATGTATACTTTGGGAAGCAGTTCATAATCCTGGCACAGAGGCCTGATATAGTAGTGATGGGATATTTCAACTACACAGACATCTGATCTGCAAGAGTGTGTTCTCTCTTTGTCTCTATCTCTCTCTATCTCTATCTCCCTTTCTCTCTCCCTCTTTCCCCCCTTTATGCCTCATTGTCCCTCTTTCTTTGCTTTTCTCTGTGCACCACTTCTTTGTTTGTCATTCTGTATTTGTATGTATGCCTTTCTCTGTCTTTCTATCTCTTCTGTCTCTTTATGTCTATCTTACTTTGTCTTTCTATCTCTCTGATTCTCTCTCTCTCTCTCTCTCTCTCTCTCTCTCTCTCTCTCTCTCTCTCTCTGTCTGTCTGTGTGACTGTCTCTCTCTGTCTCTGTCCCTCTGTCTCTCTCCCTTTTTGTAGCTATCTCTGTGTGTCTGTCTCTTCTTCCTCTCCCTCCAAAAATAGTAGAGCAGCTATAGCTATAACTTTTGGCCTTGCATTAATGATAACTGTATACTTTAAAAAAAAGTAGAGAAACCAATAAAGGAGAATTTTTCTCTGATTTTCAGTAACCGAGAAAAACTAGTTGCTGGGGCATAGGTGACAGGACCTGCATAGAAACAGGGATATGATAGAACCAACTCAAAGCAGCTTCTGAGTCAATTGTTAAATTTTTAGTGTGAGAACTTGCACCTTAGAAATTACCACATGTTGTAAATTGGGGCTTGGTTTCTTATTTTGCTGAAAGTATAGGCTTAAGAAAGTGATAGAGAAAATTTTAATAATTTAGATTAAATTAAAATTGTGTCCCAGACACTTTGTTTTTCCCAGAGAGGCAACTGTTAAACAAATAGTTGTGTGCATAAAACACACATATGGTGGAAAGTGATCACTCCCTTTTAGAGAGTAATAGAAAAGGAAAGCAAAGTCAGGCATAGCATTCCTTAGCTTTTGGAAAAGCATGTTTCAAAGTGTTAAGAGGAAGAATTGTCAGGATTCCATGGAATAAGAATCTATAGGGAGAAAGTCAACTAATAAGGAACATGGAAATCTCAAATTTGAAGACAAAAAAAAAAGAAAAAATTCACATACACACATACCCTCCATGTTGATGTATGTCTGTCTGCATGTATGTATATAAGATGGAAATAAGTCCAGGTAACAGAGAAGGAATACAAAAATGTGCCACATGCTTTAAGAATAGGACTAGACATGCTAAAGATTATTCTGAGCTGACACTAGCCAGCAAAGATAGGGACAGCAAAAAAGAAGTGTTCTGTTGCAGTTGTTTGGTTGTTGTTTACTTTGTTTTGTCTGTTGTCATTTGCTTTGTTTTGTTTATTTTGTTTTAGCTATATTTGGGAAAGAAGATGAAAAAAAGATAGAAGCACTTTTTGGAGATGGATAAGAAGGTGAAAATGGATAGGAGAGAGAAGGGATCCCTTCTTAGTTCTTTTGTTTCTTTGCTTTTCTCTGCAAGAGATAATTCAATGGGAACTATAGGGGAAAAGATGCCTAACAGGGAGGGAACATAAGCTCAATAATGAAATAGTAAAAGAGCAACTGACAACATGAAAATTCAAATCACCTGATGCAGATGAACTATAGCCTTATCCCTCAAATAACTGGGAGATTGCTTGTTGAAACACTGAGTGATCATTGAAATATTATGAAAAATGGGTACACTGTATTAAGAATGACCAAAATTGTACGTATTTGTTTTAAAAGGAGATTCAAGTTTATACACTATGTGAAAATGAGCTTGACATCTTTTCCTGAGAAATCTATTCAATGGATCATTATAAAGATGCTAGTGAATGTCTAGAAAACTAAGTCTTGATTATAAAGAGCCTGTGGGGCTTCATCAAGAACAGTATATACAAGATTGACATTATTTCTTTTTTTTGTCATGATTGTCAAACTAATATTTGAGAGGAATGCTATAGATATAGTTTAATGAAATGTTTAGTAATGCTTTTGATAAATAGTTCAAGAATCAAAGCTGATTGAATGCTAGACTAAGAGAGGAGTCATTGATAGCCCCATGTCAACTGGAAATCTCCAATGGAGTTATGTGTGGTTCTCTTCTTGCTCTTATGCTGCTTAACCTTTGCTTCAATGAACTGGATAAAGATAAAAATACTGTGATTATCAAATTTTCAAATGACTGAACACTATAAGACATAACTAACCATAGGCAAGTAGGTGGCCCAGTGGAAAGATCACAAGAGTTAGAGTCAGGAAGAGGTTTTTTGAAATCCAACCACAGACACACCCAGAGATAAGGACTCCCAGGGTTGAAGTGAGGATCTAATAAGATAATAAGTACTTAGCTCAATACCTAGAACATAATAGGCACTATATAGATGTTTTTCATCATTATCATCATCATCAGCAGCAGCAGCATTACTATATATGACAGAATGAACATACAAAAGCTCTTGGTAGGAAACAGCAGTGGGGTGAATCTAACAAAATGTTATAAAATGAGATAAATGTAGTCTTACACTTGGGGTCAAAACTGCCACTACTACCACCACCACTGCCTGGGGAAAGCATGATTACACAATAATTTTGTTGTTATTGGGTTTTTTCTTTAAAAATGTGGATATTAGTGAACTATAAGCTCAATATGATTTAGCATTATAAAGTGAGTCAAATATTTTATTGTAGTCTTGAGGTGCATTGAAAAATGCATAGCTTCCAGGAATAAGAGGCTGATATTCCTATAGTACTATGCCCCTATTAGATCACATCTGGTATATTTTATTGAGTTCCAAGTGACACAATTTGGGAAGGACATCAATAAGCAAGGCGATGGCCACTGAAACACAGTCCATGGATGAATATCTTATAGGTATTGGTAAAAGGAATTGGGTTTTTTCAGCCTAGAGGAGAAAAAAAAACAATTAAAGGGAGGCATAACAGCTGTCAATAAGCATATTTTATGAAAAAAGGATTGTTTAATCCCATTGTCCTTTTTGCTGCCAGAAGGTAGAACTAGGAGAAATTGATGTAATTTGTTGTTATTCAGCCATTTTTCAGTCACATCCTATTCTTTGATGAGTCATTTGGGGTTTTCTTGGCAAAGATATTAAAGTTATTTGCCATAACCTTCTTCAACTCATTTTACACATAAGGAATTCAGGCAAGCCAGGTTAAATGACTTGTTTAGGGTCATGTAGCTAATAAGTGTCTAAGGCAATATATGAACTCAAGAAGATAAGTCTTCCTGACTTCAGGCCCAGCACTCTATTTACTGTGCCTACAAAAAGCAAATTTTGACTGAATGTACAGACTTTCCAGTTAGATCTACATCAAAATAGAATATGTTGTATTTGGAGGCAGTGAGCTGCCCATCACTTGAGGACTTCAAGAGGAGTCTAGGGACTGCTTTCAATGAAATTCATTTCGAAGCTGAAGTTCTTTTCCCATTCCAACACTATGATTCCTCCTTGCTGTCCCTTTGTTTCTAGTTTATGTCCCAATACTACGTGGATATATTTTTGGGGCTGCCAACTAATTCTTCATTTATGTTTAGCTGATTACTAAGTCTTAGCTGGTATGCAAGGATTTGCTTTTCATGGAAAACTCATAGAAAAAATACTTTCAATATCTAAAAAAAATGAACCTATCTTTGTGAAATAGCAGATACTCTATGGTCAGGTCCTGTTCTGAGTTCCCCTACATCACACAAGTAGAGAGCTGATTTTTCTGTCTTCTGCTCTTTCCCATGCTATATGGTATATAGCTGTTATTATTATGGCTAACATTTTTATGTCTTCTTGCTTGTCATTTTTATTTAGTATTTGCTATTTGGAGGTAAAATGTCCTTCAGAATTCTGATGAGCAGATTCTATTCTTGGCATTAAAATTAAGTCATAGAGAAAATTTAAATCCTGACTAATGCTTTTGCTAATTAAATATTTGATTTGAAAAATTCATAATTCATTCACTAAAAATAACCACTCCAAATCCCTCCAAGCATATATGTGTGCATGCATTTATCTTTGTATATATCCATATATATATCCATACATATATATGTATATACATATACACACATACATATTTGTGGGATAAACAATGCATCCAAATGAACATTTGCACAACACATATAGTTCTGGGTGTGGTGAAAGTCTGGTAAAAACAAAAAGTTATTCTAAGCCTAGGATATGAATAGATAAAACTAGAGAGATAATGAAAAAAGACATGTAGATGGGAATCAAACATCAATATGAATCATTAGAGAAACTCAGAGGTATATGTGGATTCATTTGGTTCTAATCAATGAGATTTGGGGGATCTTAAACTCACTATCTTTATTCAGCAGACAATATGCCTAGTATTCAATCTGGCAATGGGAACTAAAGAAATCATGATGATAAGGCACCAAAATGTAATAAAATAATATCTTGTGATGAAAATTGCCTATTGTGACATTATATGATTTTAAGATAGGGAATAAAAGAGATTAAAGTGTGGCATTTGGGAAAATGGAGAAATGAGAAGTTCATATTCTAAAGAGTACTGTGAACAGATGAGTTATAAAACCAGTGATTATTGTTGTTATTAGCATTTTCATTGTGGTTGCTTTATGCTTTTGACTTCCTATTCATATCTATACTGAAGTTTTGCTATTTTATTCTTTGGGACTCAGGAATAAAATCAATAGACAAAAGGACCACCTGTTCCCAGGGAAATGTATGGGGTGGCTCTCCTTTTCACATGGAATTTCCCCTGGAGGTGAAGGAAAGGATCTACAGAGGCAGAAGATACCTCATGCTCTTTTCTCCTTGGCCAAATAGCTATTAACTGTCCTTTTGGATTTTGCAGGTAAATATGATCTGTGCATCCACTGGCATTAGTTATAGTTATGGGTGTGGTGAGCAAAGAGATGTGAATTAATGTCACAATAACTGCTTTGGGGGCACTATGTGGAGGTGTTATACTCTGGTGTTGATAGAACAAAATATCAGCTATCAATTCAGGTGACAGCTCTCCTTAGCCTAAAGTACAGTAAACACTGCATATGACTGCTCATGAGAAATTTCTTCCAGAGACTTGAGGCACAAGAAAAATAAGAACTCTGACCTCTACTCCATCTCTGGCCAGCTTTCTTGCCAGATCTTGTACTATCAACTTTGATTGGAATTCTCTACATGTGTTCTGGGAACATTTCAAATGAAATGACCTAAATGTGCTTAACTGCATCTTCAATTTGGATTCAATAGGAAAGTTACTTAAGGGATAATGTTTATGGCTGCAGGGATATATATAGAAATAAATGGCTTTTCCAGTAGATTAAATGCCAAAACTAAGTTGAAGTATTTGACAGGTTGAAAAAAAGTCATTTGTTGTGAGTGTGCCACAGATTGTTGTGAAAGTTCCAGTAATAATATGTCAATGCTGTTGGATTTTAATGACAGCACTATACTTCCTTCTTGATTATTCATGTTTCTCTTTAATTAAAATTGATGGTTTTTACTGATGCACAGTTTTTACACAGCATATACCAAAGTAGAATCTTCTGGTAGACTTCAAATAAAAAACCAATGATTCTCAAAGATTCTTTTCAATGCATTTCCGCTATCTACTACAATCTGTTTTAAACTAGGGAATGTGCTTTCCCTCTCTATGTGGAAACACAAATTAAGAATCTGTTCTGCCTTTCAAAGTCTGCTTTGAAAATTCAACATGTTGTATAATGGAATAACCCCTGATTTAGAAACCAGGTCTGGGTTTGAGTTCTGGTGCTGATATCATGGCATAAAGGGGAGAAAACTGGAGTTAAAGTCAGGAAGACATGGGTTAAAATTCCATTTCTGACATTCACTATGTGTCTATGACCAAGCCATTTAAAATCTCTCATCCTTACTTTCCTCATCCACAAAATGTGAATAAAACCTGCACTACTTACTTCATAGGGCTGTTGTGAGAATCAAATAAGTGACTATAAATAAAACATTTATTATCCCTTATAGAACAGTGTCAGCTTCTACTATCTGGAGGACTTTTGGAAAATCACTTAAACTTCCTTGGTCTACTCATCTCTTAAAAAAAACAGGCTTGGGCTAGATTATCTCTATTTCCCAACTCTAAACATGGGATCCCATTCTTATTGACTCATTGTTTGGAGCAATTAACCTACAAGCATTTATTAACACCCACTAAATGCCAGGAATTATCCTGGTTATTGGGAAATAAATTAAAAATGAAATAGTTCCTATCTTCAAGGAGTTTGCTTTCTTTTAGAGTAGATAGACAGACAGAGACAGACAGACAGACAGACAGACAGACAGACAGATAGATAGATAGATAGATAGATAGATAGATAGACTGATTGATAGAGTGTTGTGTTTGTCCTTCATTTTCTAAGATGACCATGGTGTCAAAGAAATGATGACATGACTTGCAGTTGACTTTGATTTGAGTGAGGGAGGGTTGTGAAAGGTCATCAATATCACTTTCTCTCACAGAAGCATCTGGGTCCAGTGGCCAAATACTCATTAGGATTAGTAGAGATGGCTCAGGATGCAGGGGAGAGAGAGAGAGAGAGAGAGAGAGAGAGAGA
>NW_027186492.1:20707000-20724481 GCF_028583685.1 Petaurus breviceps papuanus
AGAGAGAGACAGAGAGACAGAGAGACAGAGAGAGACAGAGAGACAGAGAGACAGAGAGAGACAGAGAGACAGAGAGACAGAGAGAGACAGAGACAGAGACAGAGAGAGACAGAGACAGAGACAGAGACAGAGACAGAGAGAGAGAGAGAGCAGAATACTGTATTGTAAAGTTAACACAGATTTTAGAATGTGAATTTCAGAATTCTTTGCATAAAGTTTAATTTGTTGTAATGCATATTTACTAAAGGAATAACTATCTGTACTATCTCAGTTCTGGACAGTAAATGCCATTATTATCCCTATTTTACAGTTAAGGAAACTGAGGCAGAAAAAGTTTAATTATTTGCCCATGGTCACTGGGCTAGTTATTATCTGAGGCTACATTTAAACTCAGATATTCTTGACTTCACGCACAGTACTCTATGCCCTATGCCACCTCCCACCTTTAGTAGTCTTTTATAGACAGGCAGATGCAACATAAACACAAAGGAAAATTTTGAGGGTGGGGAGTGTACTAGAGTATCAAGAAGAGAACTGCATATTTTTAGCATATTTATGTTATCTAGAGTGCGTGTCCATTAATACTCTTTTCTCATTTTATATGATCATGCAACCAAATATACATTAGATATGGCAAAGAATAGTTAACAGACCTATAAAGAACATATGTTATGGAAATTCTTGTTTTATTTCATAAATTAAAAATGAATAATACATACATATATGTGTGTATGTATATATACATACACACAAATGTTTCATTGTTGATAAAAATTCAGTCATCAAAACCATATGTTGAAATTTCAACAGGACATATTTCAATCTACGACTATGAAATAAATCCCACCTCTGGATTCAAGTCTCTAATCCAGCACACAGTGACTGGAAGGGCCCTAAACAAATCCCTTAACTGCTCAGTGCTTTAGGCAGTTCTCTATAACTATAAGGAATAGGCAACAAACCAAGACCCTGATGTTGGGAAAGAATGAAAGCAAAAGGAGAAGGGGCTGATAGTATAGGGGTCTTCAGAAGTCCCCTATACTAATAAAATCACAAGTCCAATCCTTACCCTTAATCTATTCTGTTTCTCAAGATTACTTTTTCCTGTCAACATGACATTGAATTGTTACACAATATAAACTAAAAAAAATCAATTTATGATATTTAGACTTCAAGAATATTTATAATACCTGGATGCCCAAACTAGCCTCCTTTCCCAGACTGTAATAAGAATCTACCCCAAACCTTATGGGAGAAAGCTGATCATATTAGGGGAAAAACAAAGTATAAATCTGGGTTCCAAAATAAAGTCAAATTTTCACTTATGGAAAGATAGTCTTATTGACAAGGGAGATAATAATATTTTTTTAGTTTTTATTTTGTTACTCTCTAATGTACTAAACACACAATATTTCATATTACAATTGTTTAAATGTCTTCTCTAATATACTCTAAGCTCTTTGAGAGCAGATGACCTTTTTCCAAATTTTGATTTTACAGAGACTAGTGCTTTGTGTAAAATAGTTACTTAAAAATGTTTTGCTGGATTGTATTTGTTGTATTTAGGGAACTTTCATTCTGTTCGCTCACCTCTGAAGACTGTGAACCAAGATTTCGGGGAGTTTTGGTTCCTGTATATTTGTTTACTTCTGACCAGGAGTATTTCTATTCTTCTGGTTTTTAAGAGGGTAACAAATAGCAAGGCAACTGAAATTGTAACTAAATTTTTGAGATTTAAAAATCCAATTATGAATAGGCTTAATTACTATTATTCTAAAAGTAGGTCACCATATACATCTTACTCCCAATATTTTTTCCTCATGGTCTCATAAGTTCCCAGGAGTTCAATTGTTACTTCTATGCAGATTACTTCAAGATCTATATCACACCTTCATATCTCTCCTTCATTCCAGTCTAGCATCACCAACTATCTGCTAGACCTGTCCAACCACTTGGCCCATAAGATCTCAAACTCTTCAAGTTCAAAGTGAAATTGATTATCTCCCTTAATAAACCTACCTCTCTGTCAAACTTCTTTATATCTTTTGAAGGTACATTCATCCTTCTAGTTACCAAGGCTGAAAACCCCAGATATTACCTGACCCTTTTCCTTTCACCACCATATTAAAAAAAAAAAACCTGATGTTTTATAAACTCTACCTCCCTATCTCTCACAACCATCTTTTTTTCTGTGCACTTGAAAGACCATTAGATTAGTTTTAGCCTAATCATCTCTCACCTGAACAATTGACATTTTTACTTAGTGTAACTGCTTCCCTTCACTCTGTCACCAACTAGCCCTATACAAATCTATAAAATTCATATTTCTAAGTTATGACCAATCCCCTGATCAAAAATTTAACTGATTGGTTGGGGACAGATCCCAGACAGCAGAAAACAAACAGGAAGTTGCCTGAGCTCTCCCTAGTTTACCTTGGAAAAAAAAGTGAAATCAAACCTCTAAAGGGTTTCTGGAGTGACAGAACCCATAAAAAAGATGGAGTGAAATAATATTTCAGTTTAAGATAACTTAGAAGAAGGCAGCCAGGTGGCTCAGTGAGTAAGAGCACCGGCTCCAGTGTCGGGATGACCTGGATCAAATCCGGGCTCAGATACTCAGCACCACACCCAGAAATAATAACTGGCCGTGTAACCTTGAGCAAGTTACTTAACCCCAATTGCTTTAAAAAAAAAAAAGATAACTTAGAAAGACTTCAGAAAATGTCCATATCACTTGGATAAAAGGAAGCAAAATCCAGCACAGACTTTGTGATTATTAAAAAAAAAAAAAAAAAAAACTTAAGGTGTAAAAAAAGGATTGCACTGGGAGAAGAAGAAAGGGGGAGTCAGAATAGGGTAGATTAAATCACAAGAAGATGTGTACAAGATCAATTTAAACAGAGGGAAAGAAGGGAGGGGTGAGCATTGTTTGAACCTTACTCTCATTGGATTTGGCTCAAATAGGGAATAATATACACACTCATTTGGAGAAAGAAATTTATCTTACCCTAAAGAGTAGAAGAAGGAAAAAGGAGAAAGAAAAGGGAAGAGGAGGAAGTTAATAGAAAGGAGGGCATAAATAGGAGGTGAAAGAGGAAAGAAGGGAGGGTATGGATAGAAGGGAGAGCAGATTGAGGATAATGGTGGTCATAAACAAAACACTGGGGAATAGGAGGGGGTAATGTATAAACAGTATACAAAGCAGTATGGAGGGAACTACATAGTAATCATAACTGAATATGAATGGGAGGAACTCTCTGATAAAATGGAAGAGGATGACAGAGTAGATTAAAAACCAGAATCCTATAATATGTTTTTTTTTTAAGAAACATATTTGAAGCAGAGAGATGAGGACACAGTAAGGTAAAAGTCTAGAGCAGAATATCTTATGCTTCAGCTGAAGTTTAAAAAAAGCAGAGGTAGCAATACTTAACTCAGACAAATCAAAAGCAAAAAGAGTTCTAAATAAAAGAGATAAGGAAGAAAAATCCATCTTGCTAAAAGGTGCCATAAACAATTAAGTAATATCAACAATAAACATATATGCACTAAATGGTATAGCATTCAAATTCTTAGAGATGACATTAAGTGAGTTATAGGAAGAAAGAGAGTGCAAAACTATGCTAGTTGGGGACCTCAATATCCCCCTCTCATAACTAGATGAATTTCATCACAAAATAAACAAGAAAGAAATTAAGGAGGTGAATAGTATTTCAGAAAAAATTAACTATGATACACATGAGTGGGCCAAACAACAACTCATAGAAACAATCAATAATGTCATCAAAGAGAATGACAATAGTGGGACAACATAACAAAATTTATGGGATGAAGCCAAGGCACTTCTTAGGGGGAATTTCATATCTTTAAATGTTTGCATGAATAAAATGGAAAAATAGAAAAACAATGAATTGTGCATGGAATGAAAAAAACTGAAAAAGAACACATTTTAAATCCCCGATTAAATAACAAATTAGAAATTCTGAAAATCAAAGGAGAGATTAATAGAACTGGATGTATGAAAATTGTTGAACTAATAATTGAAGTAAGTGCTGGTTTTATGAAAAAGTCAGAAAATAGATTAATGTTTGGTCAAGTTTATTCAAAAAAGAAAGAAGAAAACCAAATTACCAGGATCAAAAATGAAAAGGGTGGGTTCACCACCAATGAAAAAGAAATTAAAGCATTAATAAATAGTTGTTTTGCTTAACTGTATGCAGATAAATCTGACAATTTAAGTGAAATGAATGAATATCTACAAAAATGCAAATTGTCCAAGTTAACAGAAAAGGAAATAAGATATGTAAATAACACCTTATCATAAAAATAAAATTGAACAAGCCAGCAGTGAACTACCTAAGGAAAAAAGTCTCCATAGACAAATGGATTTGCAAGTGAATTCTGCCAAACATTTAAAGAACAATTAGTTCTAATACCATATAAATTATTTGGGAAAATAGGTGAAGGAGGAGTCCAACAAAGTTCCTTTTTTGACACAAATATGGTGATGATATTTAAACCAGGAAAAGCCAAAAGAGAGAAAGAAAACTATAGACCAATTTCTTTCATGAATATTGATGCAAAAAATTTAAAAAATATATTAGCAAAGAGATTACAGCAATTTATGATGAGAATAATACACTATGACCAAGTTTATAAAACCTTTTTCATGCAGATAAAGTCAGATATAAATGATTAGAAAAATATCAAGTGTTCATGGGTAAGTTGAGCTAATATTAAAAAAATGACTATTATACCTAAATTCATTACTTATTTAGTGCCATACCAAACAAACTATCAAAAATTATTTTATGGAACTAAAAAATAATTAAAAAATATATCTGGAAGAACAAAAAGTCAAGATTATCAAAGGAATTAATAAAAAGATACAGAAAAAGATGGCAAGTCAAACCAGATCTGAAACTGTATTATAAAGCAGCAATAATCAGAACTATTTGATACTGGCTAAGGGGAGTGGACCAGTGTAATAGAATAGGTATGCAAGACACAGTAGTAAATTGACTATAGTAATCTAATGTTCAATAAACATAAAAACTTCAACTTCTGGGATAACAACTTACTATTTGACAAAACTGCTGGGAAAACTGGAAAATAGCATGTCAAAAACTAGGAATAAATCAACATCACACACTATATACCAAGATAAGGTAAAAATCTATATATGATTTAAACATAAAGGGTGATACCATAATCAAATTAAGAGAGTAAGTAATAGTTTCTCTGTCAGATTTGAGGAGGGAAGAATTTATGGCCAAACAAGAGATAGAGAACTTTATGAAATGAGCAATGAATAATTTTGATGACAATTAATTAAAAAGGTTTTGAACAAATAAAACGAATGTAACTATAATAGAAGAAAAAAAGTAAGCTGGGAAACAATTTTACAGCCAGTGTTTCTGATAAAAGTCCCCATTTCTTAAAAGTATAGAGAAGTGAATCAAATTTATAAGGATACATGTCATTCCCCAATTGATAAAGGTCAAAGGATATGAGCAGGCAATTTTCAGAAGAAATTAAGGCTATCTATTTTCATACAAAAATAGTATAAATCACCATATATAAGAATTGCAAATTATAACAGTTCTGAGGTACCACCTCAAACCTATCAGATTGGCTAATGTGACAGAAAAGGAAAATAATAAATGTTGAAAAAATTGTGGGAAAACTGGAACACATTTATTGTTGGTGGATTGTGAACTGATTCAACCATTCTGGAGAGCAATTTGGAATTATGCCCAAAAGGCAACCAAACTGTGCTTACCCTTTCATCTAGTCATACCACTACCAGGTCTCTGTCCCAAAGAGATCATAAAAAAGAGAAATAGACCCACATATACAAAAAAGAAATAATAATGTGTACAGCTCTTTTAGTAGTGGCAAAGAATTGGAAATTGAGAGGATGCTCATCAATTGCAGAATGGCTGAACAAGTTGTAGTGTATAAATGTAATGGAATGCCATTGTTCTATAAGAAATGATGTGGGGCTCTCCTCCCACCACCACTGCTGCCACCCTGAGTCACAGCCTGTGCACCTCCGGCCACTTGGTCTGTACAGCAGCCACAGATCTCAAATATTCAAAAGTCTTAAAACATGGTGGACATTGACAACAAAGAAACTGAACTTGACCAACAAGATATGGAAGATGTTGAAGAACTGGAGGAAGAAGAAACTGGAGAAGATGCAAACAGCAAAGCTCATCAGTTGACTGTTCAAATGATGCAGAATCCTCAGATTCTTGCAGCTCTTCAAGAAAGATTAGATAGTTTAATGGAAACATCAACTGGATACATTGAAAGATTCCACGTGAATGCCCTCAAAAGTCTTCAGGTGAAATGTGCACAAATAAAAGCCAAGTTCTATGAGGAGGTTTATGCTCTTGAAAGAAAGTAAGCTGTTCTTTACCAGACATGTTTTGATAAGAGAAGTGAAATCATCAGTGCAATTTATGAACCTACAGAGGAAGAATGCGAATGGAAACCAGAGGGGGATGAAGAGATTTCAGAGAAAATGAAAAAGAAGGCTAAACTTGAAGAGGAGTAAAAAGATGAATAAAAAGACCTTAAAGGAATTACTGAATTTTGGCTGATTGCTTTTAAAAATGTTGACTTGCTCAGTGATATGGTTCAGGAACATGATGAATGTATTCAGAAGCACTTGAAAGATAGTGAAGTGAAGTTCTTAGATGCTGGCCACAGAAATGCCACTGAAAAGTATGTAGAAGAAAGAGAAACACAAGGGACATGGGACAGTTAGAACTGTGACAAAAACAATTTCCAATGATTCTTTCTTCAATTTCTTTTCTCCTCCTGAAGTTCCTGAGAGTGGAGACCTGGATGATGATGCGGAAGCTATCCTTGCAGCAGACTTCAAAATTGGCCCCTTTTTACATGAGCATATAGTCCCAAGATCAATATTATACTTCACAGGAGAAGCTATTGAAGAAGATGATGATGATTATGATGAAGGTGAAGAGGCTGATGATGATGAAGAAGAAGAAGCTGATGAAGAAAAATGATCCAGAATATTATCCAAAGAAAGATGTAAACCCAGCCAAGTGCAAGCAGCAGTGAGCTGTGTGTGCTGTGGACTTGAGGATTACTTCACTGTCCCAGCCTTAACACAGCTAGTAGTTACTTACAGCCTTATGTTTTGTATTTTCTTGGTAGAATCAAGTAAACATTTTTTGTTAAAAAAGGAAAAAAAGAAAAAGAGAAAAAAAAAAGAATGTTTAAGAACCAGTTCAAACTATAGGTTCATTCTACCTAGCATTTTAATAGTATAATTTCTGTTGAATATGTAGAATGCAGTGAATTCCCTAATGCATGTCCATTGCTACATAGTTTGGTTCTTGTGAAGTCTTTTGTCAAGTAGCTATTAGACTGCAGTTGCGAAAATTATCCAAACTATTATTTGAGACCAATATTGGTTTAGAAAAAAGAAATCCTTCTGAAGGACCAACCAAAATATTTTCTTAGCCCAGTAGTTAAATGGGTTTAAGTCTGCTTGTGCTAGCTGTGCCTTCATTACTTTGTTAGAGAAATGTAGTGACTTGTATTAGCTAGGAAACAAAGCATTTTGAAATTTGATTTGAGAAGAGACTAGTATACAGTTAAGAATTTCCAGTAAGACCACATCTAATGTTCATTAACTGTCTACTTGCTCATGGATTTTTGTATTTTAATGTGACATAGTGATCTACAAAGAAACTTAGTCATTCTATTAAGTCTATTGTTTACCACTGGGGTGAAAATAAAACCTAGTATTTTCAGATGTTAGCATCATTTTTTTACTTGTGTAACTGCGTCCATTCAAACTGAAAGTATCTTTCCTTTTTTTAGTGGTATTGTGGTACACCTTCATTAAAAATGATCACTTATAGGGGCGGCCAGGTGGCTCAGCGAGTAAGAGCACCGGCTCCAGTGTCGGGATGACCTGGGGATCAAATCTGGGCTCAGATACTTAGCACCACACCCACAAATAACTGGTCATGTAACCTTGAGCAAGTTACTTAACCCCGATTGCTTTAAAAAAAAAAAAAGAAAATGATCACTTATACCACCTAATAGAAGCTTACTGCAAGTTCTTTTATTGCTATTTAAAAATAAATTGCCAAGCAGAATTTAGCCCTCACAAGATAATAACTTAATTTGACAAATTTGGAATCTGAACTTTATAGTTATGACTAATGGACATTATTTGGGAGAATGGACCGGACTTTAAAAAGCAATCCTACATCTACCAATATATAAGTGTGAATGAAGAACCAGTGGACAAAATTTTAAATCATAATAACCCTTTAAAGATCATTATTGTTAAAGTAAACTTAACTATTAAGTCCTGGGGTTAAAGCTAGGGAGAGTTCTATTCCAATTCTCATTGTTTAATATGTGAGTATATTATTTACTCATACCTTTAATCTATCCATATATTTAAATGGGTAGTATTGTTAACTTACCTACATCACAAGAGTGTCAAGGCTTATTAAGTTATATTATGTAAAAATTGTTCTTGGTCATTAAAAGGTCAGAAATTTAAAAAAAAGATGATGAGGGAGGTGGACTGGGTTTGACTGAATCAGCAGTGCTGGTAGGAGGGGAAAGCGATAAGAGAAGGGGTGCAGGGGTGATAGAAGGGAGGACAGATTAAGGTAGGGTGGTATGCAGAAGCAAAACACTTTTAAGAGTAACAAAATGAAGAGAGAGAGAGAGAGAGAGAGAGAGAGAGAGAGAGAGAGAATACCATAAACAAGGGTAATAGGATGGAGGGAAATGTAGTTAGCAACAGTAACTGTGAAATTTTTTTGAAGCAAGTTTCTCTGATAAAGGCCTCAGTTCTCAAACATATAGGGAAGACTGAGTCAAATTTATAAAAATGAGGGACATTCCCCAATTGATAAATGATTAAAAGATGTGAAGAGTTTTCAGATAATGTAATCAAAGCTATCTATGGCCATATGAAAAAAAATACCATAACTTACGATTGATTGGAGAAAATGCAAATTTAAATAATTCTGAGGCACTGTCTATTAGTTGACTAATAGGACAGAAAAAGAAAATGACAAATATTAGAAGGGATGTGGGAAAAGTAGGGCAGTAATGCATTTTTTTAGTGAAGTTGTGAACTGATCCAAACATTCTGGAGATCAATTTGGAACTATGCCCAAAGGGCTATAAAAGCATGCATACCCTTTGACCTAGAAATACTTTTACTAGGCCTATATCCAAAAAAAGACAAAAAAAGAATAAAGAAAAGCATCTATATGTACAAAAATATTGAAAACTGAGGCAATGCCCATAAATTGGGGAAATGGCTGAACAAATTATGGTATATAATTGTGATGGAATATTATTGTTCTTTAAGAAATGATGAGAAGAATGCTCTCAGAAAAATCTGGAAAGACTTACATTAGCTGCTGCAAAGTGAGTACACAAAGTAACAGCAATATTGTAAGATGATCAGCTGCAAATGATTTAGTTGTTCTCAGCAAAGCAATGATCCAAGACAACTCTGAATGGCTTATGATGAAAAATGCAATCCATTTCCAGGAAAAGAACTGATGGAATCTGAATACAGATTGAAGCATACTTTTTTTTTACTTTATTTTTCTTGAGGGTTTTTTTTGGGGGGGGGTCTATTTTCCTTTTACAACATGACTATCATGGAAATATTTTGCATGTGCTGTATAACCTATACCAGCGCAGGAAACCTGTGGCCTCATGGCCACATGGGGCATTCTAGGTCCTCAAGTAAGGCTTTTGACTGAATCCAAACTTCACAGAAAAGTTTTGGATTCAAAGAGTCACAATTAAAAACCTAGAGGGCCCCATGTGGTCTCTGGGCCACAGGTTCCCCACCCCTAAGTCCTGTACCAAATTACGGGTGGGGAAGGAGGGAGAAAGAATTTGGAACTCAAAATGTTAACAAAAATTAATGTTGAAAACTATATTTATGTGTAATTAAGGAAAAATAAAATACTATTAAGTGAGAAAAAGAGTAACAAATCCTCACATATTTACTAAGACAACACACAAACAGCCTGACATTTAAAGCACTCCAAAATCTGGCTCAAATCTCCTTTTTGAGATTTATTTCATATTATTCCCTTTCCTACAGGCGATGTTTCAGGCAAAGTGGCTTACTAGCTTTTTCTTCAAAATGGACATTCTATCCTGGGCATTGTATCTTTGTATAAACATTTACCTGCAATTTATTATCTTACTTACTTCTACTTAGCATCTCAGTTCAAGGCTTGGTTCAACTACCAACAATAAGAAACCTGATCCCCCTAACTAAAGCTTTCTCCCTCCTGAAGCTATTTTGTATTTACAAACATGCATATATGTATACATTCATGTGCAAAATATGTGTGTATATATGTATGTGTACACCACACACGCATTTTCTTCCCTCCACAAACAATGTAGGCTCCTGGTTGTTTTTTGTTTTTTTTTTTTAATTTTTGTTTTTCTAATGCCCAAGATTAGGCAAATATTTGTTGAATTAGGAATGAGGATGAGAATAGACCTTGGTATCTTGACCTTCCAATGAGGAAACTCCCTCTATTACTAAAGAAAAGATATTCTTTATGTAACGTGTAGTCTTAGGACATCGCTGGGGCCACTGGGAAGTTAAGTATCTTGGACCATGATGCCAGTCTTTATCAGAGGCAAGACTTGAATCCAGAACCTCCTGGCCCTAAGCCTTTCTCAGATATCTTTGATTTGTTTGTCAATATCATTGAGGCAGACAGATGGTGCTTTGTATAGCATGGCCTAGAGTGAGAAAGACTCATCTTCCTGGGTTCAAATCTGGCCTCAGACACTTGCTAGTAGTTGTGTGACCCTGGGCAAGTTACTTAACCCAGTTTGCTTCAGTTTCTTCTTCTATAAAATGAGTTGGAGAAGAAAATGGCAAACCAGTTCAGTATCTTTGCCACACAAACCCAAAATGGGGTCACAGAGTCAAACATGACTGAACAACAACAAAATTGTTGTGCAATTGAAACTAGAAATAATATATGACTTATCTTGAGGTTTTATTTTTCTCTTCTTTCTATATTTTGAGTGATTAATTTTGATTTAGTTTGTAAAGGAAGTAAAAATGCTTTTTTATATTTTTATTTTTATATTTTTCACATAAATAACATGAATGAAAAAGTCCCTTGTACTTAGAGTCTATTTAAATACACAGACTTTGCTAGCTCACCACTAGTGACTTCAATTAAAGAAAAAGTCACAGTAGAGAGATCTAACAAGCCACTTAGAATAATGTTGCTAAGTATACATACAGGGACAGGAATATTCTGTGGCTTTTTTTTTCAGTCATCTAAAAACAATTTATGTCTGACTTTTCCTATTCCTCTGCATAAAGTCATTACTCTACAGAACCCCCTTTTCAAGAAGATGCCTTCTTCCTTGGGTTCTGATAATGTAAAGGAAACTGCATGACATCCCAACAGGGTTCAAAGTTTGGAGGCAAAGGGTAATGGAAGTAATAAAAAAATTCTCCCAGTGACATTAACAAAGTGAAAAGAAGTGAGCCTTAGAATTAGAGGAGCAAAAAGCATGTGACTACCATGCTTTATTGCTCAAATAATTTCCTATTTCTTTGTGTATAGTTACTTCAAGGTACATAAAGTAATTTATAGGCTATCTATGTCCCTGCTGAAACTGGATTTATCTTCAGTTCAGTAAAAAAGAAACTTTTTTTCCTTGTGGAATGGAATGAACCACACTGAATAATGATATTGTTCCCATGTCTACAGCTTTGCTATGAAAATGGATGGCCTAGGCCCATGGGATGGGATGGTTTTATGGTTTGTCATCTGATGTAGTGTCAGTGGTGTCCTGAATGGGGGCATAATGTACTATCAGAAACATTGCTTTGCTGCAAGTAGATAGTCAGAATTATGCTGAGAATCTACTCCCTTGGCTCTTCAGATACTTGCATTTCTGGCTGGCGACTTTAATCATTTTAAGTACTTGGACTGCTAACTCAATTAATATTTTCCAATAATAAAGGAAAGAAATAGTCCAAGAATACTTCATTTAGAATCTAAGAATTAGAAGGATCCTAGAAGTAAACCAGTGCCATCTCCCTCCAAATACAATACCCTTTTTTATACAATGGTGCACATAGGATTTCATCTAGTCTCTACTTACACATTTTTAAAGGTGGAGAGGTCAGTACCTAGCAACTGGGAATATTTCAGACGTGCATACATCTGAAACTTTTATTTACCTGTACACTGTTCAGGTAATATGTCATTATCCTTGTGTAATGGAAACTATACTTAGCCTGAAATTACATGGACTTTTTGCCAAATGCTCCATATTATCGGCTCATATTGAATTTGTGGTCAACCAAAACCCCACGTGCTGTTGCTGCTATTATTGTTGTCCTCATTAGCATCATTGTCATTTATGTACCTGTTATCTACTAGGAGCTGGACATCACCCAAAAATGATTGTTGGGTCAGAATTATTAAGCTACACCTTCCCCATTCTCTTCTGTCTAGTTGGTTTCTTTTTGTTTGTTTTTAGTTTTCAACATTCATTACCACAAGGTTTTGAGTTACAAATTTTTCCCCCATCTTTCCCCTACCCACCACCCCAAAACAGCGATCCTACTGAATACCCCTTCTACCAATCTGCTCTCTCTTATATCCTCCCCCATCTCCCCCTCTAATTTTCTAGTAGGGCAAGATGGATTTCTATACCCCAGCACCTATATACCTTATTTCCCAGTTGCACGTAGAAATGGTAGTAATAATTTTTTTTAAAACATTTGATTTTAAACTTTGATTTCCAGATTCTTTCCCATATTTCCTTGTCATCCAACTCTACTGGGAAGATGAGCAATTCAATTTAGGTTGTACATGTGTAGTTATGCAAAACGTTTCCATAGTGGATATATTGTGAACGACTGACTATATTACCTTCCATCTTATCCCATCCCCCAATTGTTCTATTTTCTACTTTCATCCTGTCCCTTTTCAAAAGTGTGTGCTTCTAACTACCCACCCACCCAACCTACCCTCCTTTCTATCATTCCCCCTTTTATCCACTTCCCCCCTACTTTCCTGTAGGGTAAGATACCCAATTTAGTGTGTGTCATTCCCTCTTTAAGTCAAATTCATTGAGAGTAAGGTTGACCCATTCCCTTTTGCCTTCCTCTTCTTCCCCTCCATTGTAACAGTTTTCTCTTGCCTTTTTTATATAATTTACCCTATTCTGTCTCTCCCTATATCCTCTCATTATATTCTTCTCTCAACTCAATTTTATTTTTTAGATATCACTTCCTATTCAATTTATCTTGTACCCTCTATGTATACATGTACACATATATACACACTCACATATGTATTCATATGCACATATATGCTCCTATATAAACATATATATGTATGTATACATATATATTCCCTTCAACTATCCTCGTACTGAGAAAAGTCTCATGAGTTACAATTATCATTTTTCTATTTAGGAATGTAAATAGTTCAACTGTAATATGATTCTTATGATTTTTTTCTACTGTTTACCTTCTCAGGCTTCTCTTACTTCTTATATTTGAATGTCAAATTTTCTATTTAACTCTGTTTTTTTTTTTCATTAAGAATGCTTGGAAGTCCTCTATTTTATTGAATAACCATATTTTCCCCTGAAACACTATACTCAGTTTTGCTGGGTAAGTGATTGTTGGTTTAAAACATAGCTCCTTTGACCTCCAGAATATCATATTCCAAGCCCTTCAGTACCTTAATATAGAAGCTGCTAGATCTTGTGTTATCCTTATTGTGTTTCCAGAATATTAAAATTGATCTTTCCTGGTTGCTTGTAATATTTTCTCCTTGACTGGAAACTCTGGAATTTGTTTATGATATTCCTAGGTGTTCTCTTTTGGGGATCTTTTACAAGAGGTGATCAGTGAATTCTTTCAACCTCCATTTTGCCCTCTGGTTCTAAAATATCAGGGCAATTTTCCTTGAGAATTTCTTGAAGGATGATTTCTAGGTTCCTTTTTTGATAATGGCTTTCAGGTTGTTCAATAATTTTTAAATGATCTCTCCTGGATCTATTTTCCAAGTCAGTGGTTTTTCCAATAAGATATTTCACATTGTTTTCTATTTTTTTTTTCATTTCTTTGGATTTGTTTTATAGTATCCTGATTTCTCATAAAGTCATTACCTTCCATTTGCTGCTATCTAATTCTGAAGGAATTATTCTCTCCAGTGAGCTTTGGAAATTCCTTTTCCATCTGTCAAATTCAGCTTTGTAAGGCATTCTTCATCTCATTGACTTTTTGGAACTCTTTTGCCATTTGAGTTAGTCTATTTTTTAAGGTGTTCCTTTCTTCAGTAAGGTTGTTGACTTGCTTTTCATGATTTTCTTGCATCATTCTCATTTCTCTTCCCAATTTTTCCTCCACTTCTCTTACTTGACTTTCAAATCCTCCTGTATGGCCTGTAACCAGTTCATATTTTTCTTGGAAGTTTTTGATGCAGGAGTTCTGTCTTTGTTGTCTTCTTCCCATTCCATGCTTTGATCCTTTTTGTCCCCCCAAAAGGAAATCCAAGGTTTGATTACTCTGCTTGTTTTGCTTCCTTTGTTTGCTCATGTTGCCAGTCAACTACTTCATGTTTGAGCTCTTTGCTACAGTAGAACTCTGCTTCCAGAGAGGAGGGTTTTGTCCCAAATATCTGTGGTTTTTGAATGTGTCAGAGCTATTAGGAGGGTTTGCTTCTGCAGCCCTCACAAGCTCTGGCCCACTGGCCATACACCCCAGGACCTCCTCCCAAGACAGCAATCCAGATCCAAGCAGGTTAAAGCAAGAGTGATTGCCTTCTGAATGGTTGCTTGGTCTCCCTACAATCTGCAGACCAGGAGCTCTGAAGGCAGACTCCTGGGGAAACAGCTACATCTTTCCCTGCACCTCCACCACCTCTTGCCCTTGGTCAGGTGCCTGACCACGACATTCATTTCCAACTGAGTTCCACACTGACCTTTAACTTGCTCTTTGGTGTTTACGGGATGAGGAGTCTGGACATCACCACAGCTGCTGCTGATTCATTCTCCTGAAGACTGTTTCAGTAGCTGCTGCTTGGGGCCTCCCTGAGGCCAAAACTGTTTGCCTCACAGGGGACTGTACTCAATTCCAAGTATGCTGCTATAAACCCTTCCTGTAGGCCTACCAGCCTGCCTTCATGGGAAATTTGTTTCTCTCTGTCTCTTTGAGGGTTCTGTAGCTCTAAAATTTATTTAGAGTCATATTTTATTGGTATTTGAGGTGGTTTTGGGGGGAGCTCACAAAATTTCCTGCTTCTATGCCATTTTCTTGGCTCCTCCACCAATTGGTTTCTTTTTCAACATTTCTCTCTGCTAAATTCTTCCTCCTGAGATTGGTCCCATCATTCCTCTTTTTGAGGTCAAAGGATCACACCTTCACAGCTAAAAGATATCTTTGAAGCCACTTAGTTCAACCCTCATATTATCAATGAGGAAACTGAGGCCCAGGAAAATCAAGTGTCTTGTCTAAGGCCACACAAAAAGGGAGTGAGTGAAAGAGCTAATATTGGCTCAAAGGTTCTCCTCCTCCAAATCCAGCACCTTCCATTGAATAATACTGCTTCAGTCAAGATCTTTTCGGATCCCTAACCTATCATCCCTGCCATCAAAGGGAATGATAAAGACTTCTCCCAGCTTTTCTGTCATTCTAAGATTTTGTAGCTATGTCTTCTAAGTCTTCAGGAAATTTGTTTATAAAAATGGTCAAGAGAATGTTTAAGTAGAGAGTACTGCAACACATCAATAAAGATATGTTTCCAGGTTGAGAACAATCTCTTAATTGACAAAATGAGTGTTGGGTTGCTGAACCAACTAGGTAACTACATGACTCTACTATTATTCTACCTTTTTTAAAAATTTTGTCACACAATGAAAACATCTTCAAGTTGGAAAGGGCCTCAGACTTCTTACAGTTCAAACTATGCCTGAAAAATAATTTTTCTACAAAGTATTTGATGAGAGGGCTTCTAGCTTCCACTTGGACACCCCCTGTGATAAGCAACACACTAAGCAGCTGATTATTTTTAGATGGATCTGACTCCTGGGAAATTTTTCCTAAATTCAAGTTGAAATCTGTCTCTTTACAAGCTGTATATTCTGTTCATTGTTTTTCTCTCTAAGGTTAAGCAGAACAAGTCTAAATAGCCATCTTCTAAAAAGGATATTACAGTTAAACAACTATTTATGTGATTAATTATTAGATATATTACAAAGACATATAGCACCCAGAGTCACTCTTACTCATAGATACTTTTCTTAGAAAAATATGTTTAGATGTAGGTATTTTGTAAATAGTAATACATTCCAAATTATAACTCATGAACAACTAATTTATTTACTTAGATTAGTCAACCAAAGAATGCAGTCAGTTAAAAGAAAATGTACATAATGAAATAACAAAGTAACGAATGAAACTGTACAACATTCCCTTCATAAACTTGGAGCTCACTCTGCCATTCAAATTTGCAATGAAAAAAGTGAAAATGCATGTGAGGCATGAGTTTAATGGAAACATGTAACTAGACAACTTCTGAGAGAGGTGCATATATAGAACCAAAAGATTATGGAAACATTAGTGTAGTGTGGATTGGTAACTCAGAGGCCCTCTAGTACAATCCTGCAATTTTACAAATGAGGAAACTGAAGTTCAGGAGGGTTAATTGACTTGCCCAACATTATCATAGGAAAATTTTGTGCCGAGATCTTCTCACATCAATGTCAGTGGTCTTCTACTGTGCCATTTTGCCTCCATAAGGCCAGATCACATGCTTGGAGGATTAATTCATTTCTGTGATGCTGCAGAGCTATCAATATGTTTTCCTATATGTGTATGTGTGTGCAAATGTGCATGCATGCATGCTAGGCACTCTCACTTTCCAGAATCCAGGGAGGGATGCTACAGTTAGCAAGCCTTCCCCTTTTAGGTTTTTTCAGTCAAGGTCTCTGAAACATTTCCTCTTAGATAGATTACTGCTCCCCACCCTTATCCCCATGTCCACGCCCATAACTACCACCAGAGGATAGCAGATGATTATTCTAAATTAATGTTTATTTTTTGAATTATTCTCCCCTCCACTTTCTCTTCTGAGTCCCTCAGTTCAACATTCATCTAATGCATGATCAGAAACCCATTCTTGTTCTTAGTTCTTAGCACACTCTCTTAGATATGCAAGATTGCTCAGGGTAGTTCCTCAAAAAGAAAAGAAAAAAATGAGTGAAGTGCTGAGAAAATACTGGAAATTATTATAGAACACTTTTCTATTGGAGAATGGCTTTGTGTCTACATACATTATTTAAAGATTGATGACAGACCCCATAGATAGATAGATAGATAGATAAATAGATAGATAGATAGATAGATAGATAGATAGATAGATAGATAGATAGATAGATAGA
>NW_027186492.1:20724491-20725258 GCF_028583685.1 Petaurus breviceps papuanus
AGATAGATAGATAGATAGATAGATAGATAGATAGATAGATAGATAGACAGACAGACAGACAGACAGACAGACAGTGTAGCAGCAATCAGCGTAGCATACCCAGGGTTGCTGCCAACACAGGATCTTAGATCTGCTTTGCTAAAGGAAAGCAACTCAAAATGGGTTAACAATCTTACTTTAATCAATCAAACATATATCATTTGCCTAGTTCAGGGGAAAAAGGTCAGCACCCCAAATTTCAGAGAATGCAAACAAGTTACAAACAGAAGTTACAAGCAGACAGAGAAAGAGATCAGCAGACAAGCTTCCAGCTTGACCATTACATCCATACCTAGTCAGTTACCAGAGAGGGAAGCACAAACAACTGGATTTTCAAAGCCGGGGGACTCAACAGCTGCCCAGAGTCTCTTCTGGTCAAATCACACAACTCTTCTCAAAGTGAGCCCCACCAAAAAGAAAAACTCCCATCAGGGTACATATAGCCTTCTCCTGGCTCAGAGATTGTCAGAGCCCTCTTGACCCACTGCCCAATCACAAAGCTACAAGATGTGGGCATTTCTGAAAAACAAGCTTCCCACCACAGTCTCCATGTAACCACATTCAGCCTTTTAGGGGGCAGAGTTTATTTTCAAATCAAGGAAAGTTCTCAGAATCACTTAAGCCTATCAAAGGTCCTAGGGGCAGGGAAGATCTTAGATTCCCATTCCCATAGCAGATAGGGAGAGAGAGAGAGAGAGAGAGAGAGAGAGAGAGAGAGAGAGAGAGAG
>NW_027186492.1:20725268-20751862 GCF_028583685.1 Petaurus breviceps papuanus
GAGAGAGAGAGAGAGAGAGAGAGAGAGAGAGAGAGAGAGAGAGAGAGAGAGAGAGAGAGAGAGAAAGAGAGAGAGAGAGATATGCAATATATATATATATGGATGGATGTAGAGTAGTTTGTAGAACTTGGATATCAGATGCTTATCAGTGAAATTTAATATATTATTTTTTTCCCAATTTGAACATTGTTCCTCTGTCCTAGATGCACTAATTTTTTGGTGTGAAGAAGCTTTTCAACTCCATGTAATCAACATGAACTATTTTAAAATTTCCTCCAACCCTTGTTAGGTTCAAATTACTTCTCCTACTGTTTTCCAGTTTTCACTTCAGTTATTATAAAATATGGAGTTCTTTCTCTCTTAACTAATTTATGTTTGTAGTTTTATTAAACACTGGATGATTGAGCTCCACTTTTATTCTGATTCTTCCTTATTTCATTTATTCCTTTGATAATCTTTCTCACTTTTAACCAATACAAAATGGTGTTGATTACTTCTACTTTATAGTAGCTTGGGATATAAAAGGGTCATCCCCCACCCCCTGTTCATTTCTATGTTTTTCCCCATTATTTGTCTTGATATTCTAGACCTTTTGTTCCTTCAAATGAATTTTATTGGGTATAACCAAGATGGAAGAGTAAATGCATGCATGGAATCACTTGAGCTTTTCCCCAACCCCCTCCAAATATTTTTAAATAATGACTCTAAACAAATTCTAGAGCAACATAACACACAAAAAGATGGAGTGAAACAATTCCCCAGCCCAAGACAACTTGAAAGGTCTGTTATATCAGGGTGAGAGAGGAACACTGTCCAGTACAGACTACACCAGTGCAGATCTGGTCCCAGCAAAGCAGGAGTTGGCTGCTGGTCAAATGAATCAGTGGCAGAAGTTGTGTTTTCCAAGGTCAGAAGGAAAAGTCTACCACACATGGGTGAGAATGGAGCACAGTCTAGCTCGGGCCATGCCAACAGAACCCTGGCCCTAGTAAACCAGGAACAGACCTTGAGAGTCACTCAAAAAGTAGTGGCAACAGCTGCTTGAAGAGCTTTCAGCCCACAGACAACAAAGAGGTTGAACAATTGTCTAGAAGAGGACTACAAGGGTTTTATTTTTAGCACTGAGGCAGGACTTTATTGCTTTGCCCCTATTTGGATCCAGGTCACAGTCCTGGGTGGCATTCCCAGAAATAAGGAGGAAAATTGGCACACCAGAGTTTGCAGATGGCAGTGGAGCAGAGACCCTCTACATAGTTCCAGAGCAGAGAATATTGCTTGTGGTCACTCACAGACCAAAGCACAGGTTATGAGAATAGTTAATGCTTCTCCTTAGAACATACTAACTTGGGAAAACTTGAAACTTAGAGGTTCCTAAAAGTATCTGTGAAAATAGCTGCACAAAACCCCTTAAGCTTGTGCTCTTCACTATGGAAGCAGAGCACTACTTTAACAGAAAGTTAAAAGTCAAATAAGATGCTTAAAAATGAACAAACAATAGAAAAAAATCTGACCACAGAAAGTTACTATGGTGAGAAGGAAGATCAAAACACATATTAAAGAAAAAGACAACAAAGCAAAGTTCCTACATCCAAAGACTTCAAGGAAAATGTGAATTGGTCTCAGGCCTTGGAAGAGCTCAAAAAGGGTTTTGAAAATCAAGTAAGAGAGACAAAGGGAAAACTTGGAAGAGAAATGAGAATGATGTAGGAAAAACTAGTCAGCAGCTTGGTAAAGGAGAAACAAGAAAATACTGATGAAAACAACACCTTAAAAAACAGATTAGGCCAAATGGTAAAAAGAGGTACCAAAAAATAAGGAGTAAAAGAATGCTTTACAAAGTAGAACTGACCAAATGGAAAAAAGAGGCACAAAAATTCACTGAAGAAAACAACTCCTTAAAAATAGAACTGGCTAAATGGAAACTAATGACTTTATGAGAAAGCAAGAAACAATAAAACAAAATTTAAAAATGGAAAAAAAAATAGACAATGTGAAATATCTTATTGGAAAAACAAGTGATATGGAAAACAGATCTAGAAGAGATAATTTTAAATGATTTATAAAGGATTCTGGGAAGATGGTAGAGCAGGTCAGAAAATTTCAAGTTCTCAAGATTATTCTCCACAAAAGAGAAAAAAATAGTTCCTCAGATAGAGTTCTAAAAATAAATAAGAGTAGGGGAAAACAGCAGTCCTTCTGGGAAAGTCAGAGAAGATCTGAAGAAAAATCCTAGGGTGAGGTTTCTTGCTGTGAAGAGCAAACACCTCCAGTCTAGGGACCACTAAAACAACAAGCTGCAAGCCTTGGGGTTTCTTGGGTTGCCTCACTCCCAGCTACAGGAACTTTTACCCCCAGGACAGTGAAGGGATTTGGGCTTCTGATCTAAGAGGATTGAGGGAACCTCTGCTAATATGGAATGCCAGACCCAGCTGTGTTGTGGAGAAGAGGCAGGGGAAAAAAGGAACCAGCACACCCCAGGTGAGTGCAAAAGCAGTGGGGAGGGGATGCATGTGCCTAAGGGCATTTACAGGAGGTTGGAGGTCTTGTTTGGGTTTCAAAGTCTTAGGAGAGAACAGAAGGAAGAACTGAGATCAGAGGAACCATCCCCCATATCCCAGAACTAGAGGTGATTATAAAACTAAAGTATTAGCCCCTCCCCCACCAAAAAAAAGCACAGGCAAAGGAGAAAGAATCCAAAGATAGAGTCTATGAGAATAGAGAAGATGACCAAGGTTTGTCTTCAGAGGAGAGTACTGAAGCAAAGAAATCCTCTTCTACCCCCAGAGTAATCTCAAATGTTCGCCTGCCCAGAAAGAATCCATAGAATAATGTTAAAAAGAGTAAAAATCAAATGAGAGAGATTGAGGAAAAACTAAAATGAAAAATAAGAACAATCCAAGGAGAACAAGGAGATTATGAAAAGAAACACAAACAAGTAGGAAAGGATATCCAGAATATTTTTTTCTTTTTTTTTTTAGTTCAGACTCAAACACCAGAACACAAATACAGGCTAGAGAAAAGGTGGTGGTGGTGGTGGTGGGGAATGCATATTATAGATTCAAATATAAAGTAAGAAAAGAAAAGAAAAACATGTCATGAGCATCACCAAACATAAGAAAGGATTCAAAATATGTACCAATAGATTTTCATTTCAAGAATACCTGTATAAGTATTACATGTTGTGTTGAGAGCTCTGCATTTTTTCTTTACTTCCTTCTAAGTTTTCTTATGTTCTGTGCTGTGCACTTTTTACTTTGTTCTTTTTTCCCCTTTCCTCTTCCTCTCCTTTTAGAAGGCTATAATTAAGTATGGATATATTTATAATACATAGATGTATACACAGACATATGCATAGATATATATGTATATATACAAACATAAAGATGTACATAGACATATACCTTCCCTAACAAATTCCACTAATGATCTTTATTTTTATGTTTTTTAACATATCTCTTATTTCCTATCATTCCTGATTCCTGTACTTTACTTCTATCTGCTCCTTGTTCTCCTATTAATTAGCTTCCCCTCACTTCCAAGGATTCCTCTCCTATCCTCCCATTCACATAAATCTAAATGCCCTTCTATAGCCCCCTAGAACCTATTCCCTGACCCTCCCTTCTAGACAACCCTTCCTTATCTTCCCAAGGATACCTCTCTTATCCTCCCATTCCCATGGATCTAAATGCTCTTCTATATACCCCTTTAACCTATTCCTTCACCTCCCTTCCAGAGATACCTCTCAAATCCTCTCTTCCCTCCCTATACACTTACCATTTTATTTCTTCTGAATTTAGAAACCTTTATACATACATACACATACATACATATATACATGCATGTGTGTGTGTGTGTGTATATATATATATATATATATATATATATATCCTTCTTAAACTTATTCCTGATGTAAGTAGATTACCAGAACTACATGCCCTACTCTCTCATCTAATTTCTCTGTGTCCATTCTTCCTCTTGTACATCATTTGTATAAAATAATTACTCTTTTTAGCTGTTCTAAAATGATTTTGCTTTTTAAAGTCATAGCATACTTGGGTATACCTCAATCTTTTTTTTTACAAACTACCCAATTACTAATTACAATTTTAGACATAGATTTTATGTATATAAAAGGCAAATGATCTATTCTTATTGAATCTGTTGTAATCAATCTTTGCTATGTACCTTATGATTCTCTTGAGTCTTGTAGGTAAAATCTTCCCTTAAGTACAGGGATTATTTTAAAATTTAGTCCTGAAAGTCTGACAGTTGATCAAATATTCATTTTTTCAGTCGGGATTATGCTTAATTTTATTGGGATGATATTTTTGGTCAAAACCTCAATTCTTTTGTTTTTGATATATGCTAAGTGTTCCGTGATTCTAATTATGGCCTCATTATATTTAAATTGTTTATTTTTCTTGTTACTCTTAATATTTTATCCTTGACCTGAGAGTTTCAGAATTTGACTCTAATATTGCTATGAGTTTTTCTTATAGGATCTCTTTCAAGGGGTGATTGATGGATTTTTTTCTATTTCTATTTCCCCCTGCCCCCTTGTTGCAATGCTTTAGAATAATTTTATTTTTTTTCTTGTATTATTGTATCAATATTCTTTTTTGTCATAGCTTTTAGATAGTCTGAGTATTCTTAAGTTGCCTCTTCTTGATCTGTTCCACAGACCAATTGTTTTTCTTATAAGATGTTTCGCGTTCTCTACTATTTTTATGCTTTGTTTAATTATTTCTTTGTCTTTTATAACTTAGTTGGCATCACCTTGCCCAAGTCTACTTTTCAAGTTCTCATTTCTTCCTTAAGATTCTGGATCTGCTTTTCTAATTGGTTGACTTTCTTTTCATAATCTTCTTGTTAATTTTGTATTGTTTTTCTTCTGCTGCTGCTTTTTTACTTTTTCCTCTATCTCTCTCATTTGGTTTTTTAAAGTCTTTTTAAAGTTCTTCTATAAATTCTTTTTTTTTGGGCAGGTGACCATTTGACATTACTCTTTGGGGTAGGAGATAGTTTCTTTACTTCAATATCCTCCCCTGAAGATGAGCCCATCTTTTCTATTCCTTACAATAACTTTCTATGGTTGGATTCTTTCTCGTATACCTGTGCATTTTTTTAAAGTAATAGCTTATTCTTGGTAATCACCGGTAGTCCTGGGGTATGGAGAATAGTGTCTCTTGCCCCAGATCTTCAGTTTTCCTCTCTAGCCTGGAACCAGAGCCAAGCCTTTAGCCTCTTGTAAGTGCCTACAGTCCACAGCCCCACTGTTTCTGCACTTATTCCACTTATGCTGGTACCTTCTCACCCTTTTCTGCTTTCAGCAGCACAGTTGGGTCTGGCATTCCTTGTCAGCAGAGATGCCCTCAGTCTTCCTCAATTCATAAAGCCAATTCTTCTCACTACCCTGGGGTAAAAGCTCTGGTGGCTGGTGCCAAGGCAGCCTCCCAAAACAGCTAACCCCTGGGTTTTCAGCTTGTTGTTAATGCAGTTCCTAACCTTGAGCTGTTTACTTTTCCTAGGGACCAAACCTCATTCTTAGATTGTCCCATGAGGACCTTGTTGTGCCTTTATTCTTATTTATTTTTATCTGTGATTTGTTTACCCTGAGGTGCTATTTTACCTCTCCTGTGGGGGAAAATTTCGAGAGCCTAGAATTTTCAGACCTACTCTGCCATCTTCCCAGAATCTTCTGAATCTTAAGTAAGAAAATGACTCCTTGAAAATCAAATTATGCAAGGGGAATTCAGAAAACTTATAAGATATCAAGAAATCATAATAATAATATATACATATATACTTATGTAATGAAAATAAAAGAGAACATGAAATATTTCATGAGAAAAACAACTGATCTGGAGAACAGATCAAGAAAAAAACAGAAGAATAATCAGACTCCCAAAGGTATAATTAAAAAAAAGAATTTTAATGCAATAATACAAGAAATAATTAAAGAAAATTGTCCTGAAGCATTAGAACAAGAGAGGAAAGTAGAAATAGAAAAAAAAATCCACTGATCACCAGATGAAAGAGATCCTATGAGGAAAACTCACAGAAACATCATAGTCAAATTCCAAAACCCCCAGTTCAAGGACAAAATATTATGGCAACAAGAAAAAAAATCACATATGTCAGTGCCACAATTAGAAGCACACAAGACTTATCAGTGGTGACACTGAAAGCCTGAAGGTCTTAGAACAATATATATATATATATATATTGAAGAATAAAAGAACTGAAGTTCTGACTGAAAATATCATATCCAGCAAAACTAAGCATAATTCTGAATGAAAAAAATAGGTTATTTAATGAATTATCAGACTTTTAGGACTTTGTTTAAAAAACTGAACTTAATATATGTGACATATAAGAGTCAAGAGAAACATAAGGTACATACCAATGAATTATAAGGGAATCCATAAGGACAGGCTGTTTACCTTTGTGTATATAAAATGTAAAACTTATTTGTTTTATTATCTTGTCTAAGATTGTTATTAGTAATTCAATAGCTCATAAAAAATGGGGATAGACCTGAGTATGATATGTTTTCAAAAAGTACAACCATTCAGTGACAGCTAAAAAGAGCAAATATCTTGTACAAATAAGGTCTGAGAAGAAGAACCAGTGCAGAAGAATTAGATGGGAGAGGAGGGCTATTGGTTCTGGAAACCTACTTTCACTGGGAATAGATTTAAGAGAGAGCAATACATATATACCTATAAAAGTATAAAAATCTTCCAAATTCATAAAGAAATAAAATCCTAAGGGGATAGGGAAGGAAAGTGGATAAGGGAAGGATCTTTAGAAGGGAGGGCAAGGGAATAGGTTAAAGGGAGATATAGAAGGATCTTTAGATTGATAGAAATAGGAAGATAATAGAGGTATCTTTAAAGGAGAGGGAAAGGGAATAGGTCAAAGGGGTGCACAAAAAGGTGTTTAGATTTATGGGAAGGGGAGCATAAGAGGAGAATCTTTGGGGGGGGGTTAAATAATAAGAGGGCAAGGTAGTGGCTAGAACAAAAAGTAAAGGAATCAGGAGGAACAAGGAATAAGATGTTCACATTAACAGAAAAACAAAGATTGGGTGTAGAATCTCTTAGGGAAAGTATGTTTATATATATAAGTATGCATGCATTTATATATGCATATATATGTGTGTATATATTAAAAATATCCCTGCTTAATTATAGCCTCCAAGAGGGGGAGGTAGAAGTGGGGAGGGGAAAAGAGAACTAAGAAAAAAGCAGGCAGCAGAAAACATAAGAATTACAAGGAAGCAAAGAAAAGATAGTTTTCAACAAAACAGTATTTATTACATAGGATTTCTTGAAATGCAAACTTTTTGCTATATATTTTGAATCCTCTTTTACATTCTGCTGTGCATGTAATATGTTTTTTTTCTTTTATTATTTTATATTTGTTTCAATATTTATGTTTATAATAAGCTTCTTTTTATTTTCTTTATCGCATATGTAAGTTTCAGTAAATATTTTTTTTAATTGAACTACCTGAAAGCCATGATGAAAAAACAGCCTAGACATCATCTTTCAAGAAATTATCAAGGTAGGAGTGGCTAGGTGGTGCAGTGAATAGAGCACCAACCCTGAAGTGAGGAGGACTTGAGTTCAAATCTGGCCTCAGACACTTGACACACTTATTAGCCATGGGATTTTGGGCAAATCACTTAACCCTAATTACCCTCCAAAAAGAAAAAAAAATCAAGGAAAACTTCCTTGATATTCTTGCACCAGAGAGTAAAATAGAAATTGAAAGAATTCACCAATCACCTTCTGAAAGAGATCCTAAAATCACAACTCCAAGGAATATTATAAGCAAATTCCAGAGCTCCCAGGTCAAGGAAAAATATTGTAAGCAACCAGTAGCAATTCCAGTCAGTATAACACAGTATTTAACAGCTACTACCTTAAAGGATCAGAGACTAGAAATATGATATTCTGGAGGGCAAAGGAGCTAGGATTATAACCAAGAATCACCTACCCAGCAAAAGTGAGTATAATCCTTTTGTGAGGAAAGTGGATATTCAGTCAAATAGAGGACATTCCAGCATTCTTGATGAAAAGACCAGAAATGAGGAGAAAAAAATGTCTATCGAAAACAAGACTCAAGAGAAGTATAAAAAGATAAACAGGAAAGGGAAATCATAATAAGGTTAAACTATTTGAATTCCTACATAGGAATATGATATTTACAAGAACCTTCTCATAATTAGGGTAGTTAGAAGGAGTATATACAGATGGATAGCAAAGGTGTGAGTTGAATATAAAGGGATGATATCTAAAAATAAAACTAAGGGGTGAGAGAGAGGAATGTACTGGGAGAAAGAGAAAGGGCAAGGTATAATGGGATAAGGTATCTTACATAAAAAAGGAACTAAAAAATTTAACAGTGGGAACAAAGAAATGGAAAATGAGGGTATGCCCGTTAAATGGGGAATTGCTGAACTAATTACGGTATATGATTATGATGGAATACAATTGTGCTACAAAAAGTGATGAGTAGTATGGTATCAGAAAAAAACCTGAAAAGACTTACATGAGCTGATGCAAAGTGAATTATAATATGTACAATGCAGCAGCAATATTGTAAGATGATTAGCTGCAAATTACAGCTATTCTCAGCAATACAATGGTCCAAGACAACTCTGAAAAACTTATGATGAAAAATGCAATCCATCCCCAGAAAAATAACCAATGGTGTCTGAATGCAGATTGGACCGTGCTTTTAAAAAACTTTTTCTGCTTTTCTTGAGGGTTTTATTTGCTGTTGCTTATGTTTTCTTTCATAACATGACTACTATAGAAATGTTTTAATTGCTAGTTTTCTCGGTGAGGGTGGTGGAGAGGGAGTAAGGGATAGAATTTGGAACTGAGTTTTAAAAAAATTAATGTTAAAAATTGTTTCTAGAGACAGAATCCATTGGGAGATGGAGTGTGGCAGATTCTAACTAGAGGAAAGTGGTCTGGGCAGGGGAAGCATGGAGCACACGGGGGCTGCACCAACATGAAGCTGAGAGCAGACTGCAGCAGAGTGAGAGCTAGCCCAAGACAGAGGACCCACCCACCCCAAGGGTGATTCTCAGCCATCACAGCACAGGATGGAGGGTCTGTTGGAGCTGGGTAAGAAAAAGCACAGGGCCTACACCAGCAACACAGCTTCTCCTGGGGCTATCAGCCCACAGCCTGGATGTTTAAAAATCACCTACCTGAACCTCCGGGATCCAAGATGGTGGAGTACACCCTAGCTGCTCTGATTACCCCTCCCTGACCCAGAAAACCCAAAGATAAATGTTCCACCCAGAGTAAAATCCCTAAATAGTAGAACCAGCCTCAGGCTTGGGAGTCATTGAGGAAGGGTGAAACTGAAGCACTATGAAGTCTGAAGTGAAGGGTGGTAGGCATCCCAACAAACCTCACCTCATTTTACCATCAGGAGCTTCTGAAGACCAGGGTGGTGGAGCCAGTAAGCACTAACAATATAAATCCAGGTGGAAGTTACCACTACCAGGGGAATCTGCAGACACCAGCACTGCCTGCCGCCAGCTGCTGAGCCTACCTGAGCTGTAGCCCAGGGGAATAGAGGAGGAAACCTGAAGTGGCCAGACCACCCCTCCCCCACAGATTACTCTGTAAGCATCACAGTAACTCAGAGGAAACACTGAAAGTCCTGACCTTGGCCTCAGTCTAACTACCCAGAGGCTCCAGCACACAAAGTCAACAACCAGGCTCTTAGCTCCCAGACTGAGAAGCACAGTCAGGAAATAGGAAATCACAATGGGTAGGAAGAAAGCTGAGAAATCAAAAGAAAGGAAAATGATCCAATCTTATTATAGTGAGCAAGAGCAACCTAATATAGAGGACAACATGGACTCAATACTCACACCTGAGACCACATAAGGAAATACAAACTGGTCTCAAGCCCCCAAAAAAATTCTTGGAGGAGCTCAAGAAAAAAACTTTAGAAGCCAAATTAGAGAGGTAGAGGATAAATTTAAATCTACATTGACTAAAGTGGAAAAAAAATCACCGAAGAAAACAAATACATAAAATGTAAAATTTGTGAACTGGGACTGGAATCTAATTAAAAGAGATAGGGAAAGAAACTATATCCTGATAAACGGCACCACTGAGAATGAAGGAAAATCATTACTTAACATATATGCACTAAGTGGTAAAGCATCCAAATTCCTAGAGGAGAAATTAAGGGAATTAGAGGAAGAAATAGATAGCAAAATTATACTGGAGGAGGACCTCAATCTCCCCCTTTCTAAACTTAATAAATCTAACCTCAAAATAAAAAAAAAGAAGTTAAAGAGGCAAATAGAATTTTAGAGAGGCTAGATATGATAGATCTCTGGAGAAAACTGAATGGGGATAAAAAGGAATATACCTTCTTCTTAGCAGTACATGGCACATACACAAAAATTGACCATGTAGTAGGGCATAAAAACCTAACAATTCAGTGCAGAAAGGCCAAAATATTAAATACATCCTTCTTAGATCATGAGGTAATAAAAATCATATGCAATAAAAGATCATGGAAAGATAGACTAAAAACTAATTGGAAACTAAATAATTCAATCCTAAAGAATGAGTAGGTCAAACAAGAAATTATAGATACAACCAGTAACTTCATTAAAGAGAAAGATAATAGAGGAGCTGAGCCAAGATGGGGTGGAAAAGCAGGAAAGCTCTGTGAGCTTCTCCCCCGTAACCACCTTAAATACCTATGAAATAAGACTGCAAACAAATTTTAGAGCTATAGGACCCACAAAGTGACAGAAAAAAACAAATCTCTGGCTTAAGGCAGCCTGACAGGCCTACAAAAAAGGTCCAGCACAGCACACTGGGAGTAGAGCCAAGTCCCACATGAAACCAGTTTTAGCCCCAAGGCAGCCCCAACCAGTGGCTGCTGGGGCAGACATCAGGAGAGTGACTCACCAGCAGCTGTGGCATTATCCAAACCTATCAAACCATAAATGCCAAAAAGCAAGTAAAATGTCAGTGTTCAACTCTGTTGGAACTGGAGGGGATGGAAGAGTGCTGTTAGGCCCCTGCCCCAGGGGTCAGAAGTGGTGGAGGCATGGCTCCTAGCCTTCAGATCATAGGGGGACCAAGCAACCATTCAGAGGGTAATAACTCTTGCTTCAACCTGCTTGGATCTGAATCACTGTCCTAGGTGGAAGTCCTGGGTGAGTGCCCAGTGGACTAGAGCTTGTGGGGGCAGCAGAGAGGGCACCCAACTAACAGGTCTGGCACCTGAAAAAACCCCAGCAATTTGGTACAAAGATCTCCTCTCTGAAAGCAGAGTTCTACTGTGGCAAAGAGCACAAAATTCAAGTAATGGAGTGGCAACATGAGCAACCTGAGGAAGCAAAGCAAGCAGAGCAATCAAACCTTAGATTACTTTTTGAGGGACAAACAACAAAAAGCAACAAAGACAGACCTCCTGCATCAAAAGCTTCTGAGAAAAATATGAGCTAGTTACAGGCCATGGAGAGGGATTTGAAAATCAAGTTAGAGAAGTGGAGGAAAATTGGGGAGAGAAATGAGAATGATGCAAGAAAATCATGAAATGAGAGTCAACAACCTGACTGAAGAAAATAACGCCCCCAAAACAGACTAACTCAAATGGCAAAAGAGGTCCAAAAAGCCAATGAGGAAAGGATGTCTTAAAAAGCTGAATTTCGCAGAGGAAAAAGGAATTTCCAAAGGTCATTGAAAAGTATATTTCCTTCAGAATTAGATTGGAGCAAATGGAAGCTAATGACTTTTGAGAAATCAATGCTATAAAACAGATCCAAACAAATGAAAAAATAGTAGGCAATATGAAATTATTTATTGGAAAAACCATTGACTTGGAAAATAGATCCAGGAGAGGTAATTTAAAAATTATTAGACTACCTGAAAGGCATGATCAAAAAAAAGAACCTAGAAATGATCCTTCAAGAAATTCTCAAGGAAAATTGCCCTGATATTTTAGAACCAGAGGTCAAAATAGAAATTGAAAGAATTCACTGATCACCTCTTGAAAAAGTTACCAAAAAGAAAACTCCTAGGAAAATTATAGCCAGGTTCCAATGTTCCCAGGTTAAGGAGAAAATATTACAATCAGCCAAGAAAAAACAATTTGAATATTGTGGAAGCACAATCAGGATAACACAAGATCTAGCAACTTCTACATTCAGGGATCGAAGGGTTTGGAATATGATATTCAGGAGGTTAAAGGAGCTAGGATTTAAACCAAGAATCACCTACCCAACAAAATTAAGTATAGTGTTTCAGGGGAAAATATGGTCATTCGATTAAATACATTCAGTCTTTCACAATATATCCACTATGGAAATGTTTTGTGTAACTACACTACAACCTACATTGAATTGTTTATCTTCCCAGTAAAGGTGGGTGATGAAGGAAGAAGAGAGAGAAACTGGAATTCAAAGTTTTAAAATCAAGTGTTTAAAAATAGCATTATTATTGTTATTTTACATGCAACTGGGAAATAAGATTTACAGGCACTGGGATATGGAGATTCACCTTGCCCTACCAGAAAGACAGAGGGGTTATGGGGGAGAATATAGGAGAGAGCAGATTGAGGGAGGGAGCATTGAGTGGGACCACCATTTTCAGTGGGTAGGGAAAGTATGGGGAGAAATTTTTTAACTCAAAATCTTGTGGAAATGAATGTTGTAAACTAAAATTAAACATAAATGAATGAATTGATCAATTAGTTAATAAAAACTCTATAAATGCAGGGAAGGATGTGGAAAAATTGGAATACTAATGCATTGTTGGTGGAGTTGTGAACTGATTTAACTATTCTGGACAGCAATCTGGAATTATGCCCAAAAGGTTATAAATAAGTGCATACATTTTGACCCAGAAATACCACTTCTAGGGTTGTATCCCAAAGACACCATAGAAATAGGAGGAAGACCCATACGTAAAAGAATATTTATTTATCAATTTTTAAAAAAGTAATTTCTTTATTTACTTTTAGTTTACAACATTCAGTTCAACAATCCTTTGACTTTAAAATTTTCTCCCCACCCTCTTCTCACCCCACCTCTGTCATGATGGCATGTATCCAAATATAAGATCTAAAAATATCTTCACATTAATCATTAGTCAGGTTGTAAAGAAGGATTATAGTAGATGGAATGGTCAGTGGGAAAGAGGAAACAAAAGAAAAAAAGAAAAAGAAACATAGCAAGTAGTTTGTTTCAATCTGCATTCAGACTCTGCAGCTCTTTGTCTGGATGTGCATATCTTTTTTTTTTTTTTGCTATTTTTAGAGGGTTAATTGGGGTTAAATGATTTGCCCAAGGTCACATGGCTAATTTGTATGTGTGTGTGTGTGTGTGTGTGTGTGTGTGTGTGTGTGAGTGTGAGTGTTAAGTGTCTGAGTTCAGATTTGAACTCAGGTTCTCCTGACTCAAGGCCTGGTGATCTATTCACTGTGCCACCTAGCTGCCCCTGGATATTTCTTTTGATCATGAGTCTTTTGGAGTTGTCCTATAACCTTACATTGCTGAGAGGAGAACAGTCTAATGGAGTTAGTTGTCACACATGCATTGTGTATGTGATTGTGTACAAATTTCTCCTGGTTCTGCTCTTCTCATGCAACATCAGTTTATATAAGTCTCTCCAGGTTATTATGAAGTCCGTCTGTTCCTCATTTCTTATAGTACAGGAGTATTCTATTACATTCATATACCAGTACTTCTTCAGTCATTCCCCAATTGATGGTCATTCCCTTGATTTCCAATTCTTTGCCACCACAAAAAGAACTGCTATAAATATTTTTGTACATACATGTCCTCCTCCTACTTCTCTGATCTCTTTGTGATATAACCCTAGAAGTGGCATTGCTGGGTCAAAGGGCATGCACTTATTCATAGCCCTTTTGGCATAGTTCCAGATTGCTCTCCAGAATTTAATCAGTTCACAACTCCATCAACAATGTATTTTTGTTCCAACTTTTACACGTCCTCTCCAGCATTTATCATTTTCTTGTTTGTCATCTGGCGGGTGATATGTGGTACCTCAGAGTTGTTTTGATTCCCATTTCTCTAATCACTAGTGATTTAGAGCATTTTTTCATATGCTTATAGATATCTTTAATTTCATCGTCTGAGAACTGCCTGTTTATATCCATTGACCATTTATCAATTGGGGAGTGGCTTGTATTCTTATAGATTCGATTCAATCCTTTGTATATTTTAGAAATGAGGCCTTTATCAGAGACACCAGCTGTAAAAATTATTTCCCGATTTTCCACTTCCCTCATAATCTTGGTTACATTGGCTTTATGTATACAGAAACTTTTCAATTTAACGTAATAAAAATTATCTATTTTGAATTTAATAATGCTGTCTAAATCTTGTTTCATCATAAAATCTTCCCCTTTCCATAGATCTGACAGATAAATTATTCCTTGCTCTCCCAGATTGCATGCAGTATCAGCCTTTATAGCTAGATCATGCACCCATTTCTGCTTTATTTTGGTGTACGCTGTTAGATAATGTTCTTTGCCCAATTTCTTCCCCACTATGTTCCAGTTTCCCCAGCAGTTTTTTTTTTTTTATCAAATAGTGAGTTCTTATCCCCAAAACTGGGGTTTTGGGTTTATGAAATAGTAAATTACTATACTCCTTGGCTGCTGAGTTTTGTGTACCCAGTCTATTCCATTGATCCACTACTCTATTACTCAGCCAGTACCAAGTAGGATTGATGACTACTGCTTTATAATATGAATTAAAATCTAGTATGGCTAGGCCACCTTCCCAAGCATTTCTTTTCAATAATTGCCATGTTATTCTGGATCTTTTGTTTTTCCAAATGAATTTTGCTATTATTTTTTTCTAGCTTTACAAAGTAATTTTTTGATAGATTGATTGGTATGGCACAAATATGTAATTTAATTTAGGTAAAATTGTCATTTTTATTGTATTAGCTTGACCCAGCCATGAGCCAGTGATGTTTTTCCACTTAGTTAGATCTGACTTTATTTGTGTGAAAAGTGTTTTGTAATTGTGTTCATGTAGGTCTTGGGTTTGTTTTGGCAGGTAGATTCCCAAACATTTTATAATCTCTCCTGTAACTTTAAATTGGATTTCTCTTTCTATCTCTTGCTTTTGGATTTTGTTGGAGATATATAGGAACGCCAAGGACTTATTTGGGTTTATTTTATATCCTGCAACTTTGCCAAATTTATTCATTGCTTCAAATAGTTTTTTTTGCTTGATTCTGCAAGTATATCAACATATCATCTGCAAAGACTTATAGCTTAGTCTCTTCTTTGCCTAATTTGATTCCTTTGATTTCTTTTTTTTGAAATTATTGCTACTTCTCTTATTGCTACTGCTAACATTTCTAGTACCAGATTGAATAAGAGGGATAATAGTGGACAGCCTTGTATCACCCCTGATCTTATTGGAAATTCTTCTAGCTTATCCCCATTACATATAATACTTTCTGATGGTTTTAGATAGATGCTACTTATTATTTTAAAGAAGACTGTATTTATTCCTATACTTTCTAGTGTTTTTAATGGGAATGGGTATTGTATTTTGTCAAATGCCTTTTATGTGTCTATTGAGATAATCATATGGTTTCTGCTAGTTTTGTTGTTGATGTGATCAATTATACTCATAGTTTTCCTGATATTGAACCACCATTGCATTCCTGGAAACAATCCTACCTGATTGAAGTGTATTATTCTTGTGATAAGTTGCTGTAGTCTTTTTGCTAATATTTTATTTAGAATTTTTGCATCTATATTCATGAGGGAAATTGGTCTATAATTTTCTTTCTCTGTTTTGTCTCTTCCCAATTTTGGTATCAGTACCATATTTGTGTCATAAAAAGAATTTGGTAGGACTCCTTTTTATCCAATTTTCCCAAATAGTGAGTAAAGTATTGGAATCAATTGTTCTTTAAATGTTTGGTAGAATTCACTAGTAAATCCATCTGGCCCTGGAGATTTTTTCCTAGGGAGTTCATTGATAGCTTTATCAATTTCTTTTTCTGAGATGGGGTTATTTAAGTAGTTTATTTCTTCTTCAGTTAATCTGGGCAATTTATATTTTTGTAAATATTCATCTATTTCACTAAGATTGTCAAATTTATGTGGATACAATTGGGGAAAATAATTCCTAATTATTGTTTTAATTTCCTCTTCATTGGAGGTAAATTCACCCTTTTCATTTTTGATACTCATAATTTGCTTTTCTTCTTTTTTTTATCATATTGACTAAAGGTCTGTCAATTTTATTGTTTTTATTCATAATACCAGTTGTTACTTTTATTTATTAATACAATAGTTTTCTTAAATTCAAATTTATTAATCTCTCCTTTGCTTTTCATTACTTTTAATTCAGTATTTAATTGGGGATATTAAATTTATTCTTTATCTAGCTTTTTCAGTTGCATGCCAAATTTAATGACCTCCATTTTCTCTATTTTATTTATGTATGCATTCAGGCATATAAAACTTCCCCTAAGAACTTCTTTTACTGCATCCCTGAACTTTTGGTAAGTTGTCTCATTATTGTCCTTCTCTTGAATGAAGTTACTGATTGTTTCTATAATTTCTTGTTTGACCTACTTATTCTTTAGGATTAAGTTATTTAGTTTCTAATTAGTTTTTACTCTATCCTTCCAAGGCCCCTTATTACATATAAATTTTTTTGCATCATGTTCCAAGAATGATGCATTTAATATTTCTGCTTTTCTGCACTGAACTGTGAAGTTTTTATGCCCTAGTCATGGACAATTTTTGTACTTGTGACATGCACTGCTGAGAAGGAGGTATATTTTGTTTTATCCCCATTCAGTTTTCTCTAGAGGTCTACCATATCTATGTTCTCTAAGATTCTATTTACCTCTTTAACTTCTTTCTTGTTCATTTTGAGGTTAGATTTATCAAGTTCAGAGAGGAGGAGATTGAAGTCTCCCACTAGTATAGTTTTGCTATCTATTTCTTCCTCTGACTCTCTTAACTTCTCCTTTAGGATTTGGGTGCTGAACCGCATGGTACATAAATGTTTATTAATGATATTGCTTCATTTTTAATGATGCCTTTGAGCAGGATATAGTTTCCTTCCTTATCTCTTTTAATTAGATCTATTTTTGCTTTTGCTTCATCTGAGATAAGGATTGCTACCCTTGTTTTTTTTTTGCTATAGCTGAGACATAATATATTTTATTCTAGCATTTTACCTTTACACTGTGTGTATCCCCTTGTTTCAAATGTGTTTCTTGTAAATAGCATATTGTAGGATTACAGTTTTTAATCCATTCTGCTATCTGCCTCCATTTTATGGGAGAGTTTATCCCATTCACATTCACAGTTATGATTACTACCTGTATTGTTCCCTCCATCCTATTCCCTCCCCTGTTTATGCTTTTATTTTTCCCCTTCTTCCTTCCCCTCCTTGAGAGTTTTTCTTTTGACCAATGCCTCCCTCATTGTTTCCTCCTTATTGACCTCCCTACCCTTCCACCCTGCTACTTCTTCCATCCCTTCTAACCACCCCCTTCCTTTTCTTAGCCCTTCCCCCCTCCTGTTGCCTGTAGGGTACAATATATTTTTATACTTAATGTAGTATATTATTTCTTCCTTGAAACAAGATTGATGAAAATAGATCTCATGTGATGTGCCTCTCCCTCCCTTCTTTCCCTCTATTATGATAGGTTTTATGTCTCTTCTTGATAGAGTCCTATACTTAACTGATTATATTATTCCCTCCTTATACCAGAACAAATGAGGTCAAAGCTCATAAAATGTTCATCTCCTTCCCTTCTTTCCCTCTACTATAATGTTTTTATGCCTTTTGTGTGGCATAATTTACCCTTTTCTGCTTCATTCTTTCCCCTTCTTCCATTGCAATCCCTTTGAACTACTTAATAGGTTTTGTTTTACCATCATTTTGTTTAATTTATACTCACACCACTTATGTATATCCTTTTAAAATATTGTGATAAGTATACAATTCTCAATATTAACAGGTATCAGCTTCCCATATAGGGATGTAAACAGTTTGCTCTTATTAAATAACAAGTTGTGTGTGTGTATGTGTGTTTGTTTTTTTTCCCCATTTACCTTTATGTCTCGCTGTAATAGTAATGGCTTGGTTTTCAGATTGATTTTGTTAAAACCCAGATCTTGTGAATCCCACCTGTGGAATGGACTTGTTGATATGAAAAGAGAGGGCTGAACTGGGAGGAGCTGGTGATGTGAAATTAGAAAGACACAAGCAGAGAGAGAGGCAGAAGAATTTTTTGAAAGCAGCATCGTGGAGGCAGAAATGGAGAGGATTGCTGAGGGCCAGTTTGAACTGCCCAGGACTTTTGAGAGCTACTATCCAGAGCTTCCAAGGACTGAAGAGACATGGCTCTTATGCTGGTACTTTGTCTGTCTGTTTTGATGTTGTTTTACCAGATTCATCCACTGGTGAAGGACAATCTTGTTGTTGCAGAGGTCCTGGAACCTTGCTGTTAGTTCAGGGGTCCTGACATTGTTCTGCAGACAGAGAGTGAATTGTGCGCACTGGTGAAGGCCAATGCTGTTTTTGCAGAGGTTCTGGAACTTTGCTGTTGGTTCAGAAGCCCTGAAGAAGGATTTTCTTTTTGTATATTTACAGAATTCCTGGAAGACGGTTTTGCTAATGTTTTCAGGGGTCCTGGGACTGTTATGCAGACAGAGAATGAATTAATAAGGACACTGGCAATGTATCTTGCTAAGCTTTGTCTCCCCAGGAACAAAGATTGCTGAGAACTTGCCTCGTGTCAAGATGAAGAAAAGACCTCTCTTTGGGTATTAAATGCTGTGCTTAAGCTTGTTGTAACTCTGGGGTAGATGGCCTATTCAGTTGTGATCCAAAGGTGGGGAACTTTTGACTTTTTTGTGCTTTGTGGTTGACTAAATGAATGTATTGCCTAGGGGTGGAGTAGTACTTAGAAGAGGGTCTTTGGGACCGACTAAATGAATTATAATGTCCAGAGGTGGAGTAGCACTTGGGAATTATTGAATTACACTTGGTGAATGATGTGTTTTGAATTATGCTATATTTTGATTTCCTCTGTTCTTAATTTGTCACTGAATAAAATGGAGAGCAGCTATGCTGGTATTTTGAACCTTGGGAAGTTGCCTTTGCTTGGCATTACACTCCCTTGAGTCCTGTAATTGGAAATTGAACTTTCCATTGAGCTGTAGCTTTTTTCATCAGGAAGGCCTAGAAGTTCCTTATATCATTGCATGACCATCTCATTGCTTGAAAGATTATGCTCAGTTTTGCTGCATAGCTGATCCTTATTTGCAATCTAGTCTCTTTTGCCTTGTGTAATATTATATTCCAGTCCTTAAAATCTTTCTGTATAGAAGCTGCCATATCCTGTGCAATCCTTACTGTAGTTTCATGATATTTGAATTGTTTGTTTTTGGCTGCTTGTAGTATTTTCTCCTTTACCTGGTAAAAGTAAAGGAATTTGGCTACAACATTTTGTGGAGTTTTCAATTTGGAATCTCTTCCAGGAGGTGTCTGGTGGATTCTTTTGATACCTATTTTGCCCTCTGGTCCTAGGACCTCAGGGAAGTTTTCATTGATGAGCTCTTAGAAGATGTTGTCCAGGCTCTTTTTTTCATCATCATTTTCCAGCAGACCAGTAATTCTAAGATTATTTCTCCTGAATCTGTTTTCCAGGTCAGCTATTTTTCCATTGAGATATTTTACCTCTTTTTTCTAAATTTTCATTCTTGATGTTTTGTTTGACTGATTCTTTGTACCTCATAGAGTCATTCACTTCAATTTGGTTGATTCTAATTTTTAGTGAATTATTTTCCTCAGTTAGTTTGTGAAGCTCCTTTTTCCATATGTTCAGATTTCATTTTTAGTTCACACATTTTTCTTTTTCAGGAGTTGCTTTCTTCATTGAAGTGTTTTTTTTTTCTATCTTTGCAATTTTGATTTTAAAAGAATTAGTCATTTTATCTTCTACCTCTCTAATTTGGTTTTCAAAGTCCTTCTTGAGCTCTTCTAAGAATGCTTTCTGGGCTTGAGATCAGTTCATATTCCCAGTTGAGGCTTTAGCTGTGGGTGTGGGGGTCAAAGCTGTCTCCTTTTTAATTCAGTTCCTCCCTATCACAATAATTCTAAAGTCTTTTTCTTTGCAATCTGTTTTTCACCCATTTTGAGGCAGGGCCTTAGCCATGCCCTTCTTCTAGAATTCCCAAGCCTTTACTATTTAAAATTTTGCTCTGGGGCAATAATTTCTGTGTTTTCAGCATCAGAGGAGGGGATTGGAGCAGGCAGGGTTCACTCTGCCATTGTGGTCTCTGGAAGTTCAGATAGGTGCTTTTTAAATTTCCAGGCTGTGGATTGATAGTCCCAGGAGTAGCTGCTGCCACTGCCATAGGCCCTGCATTTGTTCCTTACCCAGCTCCAACAGATCCCAGCCCCATGGTGATGGGCCTGGGCATGGCCCTTGTGGTTGGTGGATCAACTTGCCACCAAGTGTTCTGGGCCTCTGCATGCCACCCCCGTGTAATCCAGGCCTCCATCTACAAAAATATTTATACCAGCTCTTTTTGTGGTGGCAAAAAATTGGAAATTAAGGGGATGTCCATCAATTAGGTAATGGCTAAACAAGTTGTGATATATGAATGTAATGGAATGATATTGTGCTCTAAGAAATGAGCAGACAGATTCCATATTTACCTGGAGAGAGTTATACAAACTGATATTGAGTGAGAAGAACAGAACCAGGAGAAATTTGTATACAATTAGACACAATGTATGTGTGATGACCAACTTTGATAGATTGGACTCTTCTCAGCAATACAAGGTTATAAGACAGTTCGTTTTGTAACTTAATCTCTACTAATATTTTCTGTGCTTTTGTAGATTAACCCCCACAAATCATATATATATATATATATATATATATATATATATATATATATTTTTTTTTTTTTTTGTTTTTTGGTGGGCAGTTGGGGTTAAGTGACTTGCCTAAGGTCCCAAGGTCACATGGCTAATTTTTGTGTTAAGTGTCTGAGCCCGGATTTGAATTCAGTTCCTCTTGACTCCAGGGCTGGTGCTCTATTCACTGTGCCACCTAGCCAACCCTATAGTTTTTTTTTTAATGAGAATTTCTTTCGCTATTGCCTTTTTTTTTAAATTTTAAAGCAATTGGGATTAAATAACTTGCTCAGGGTTACACGGCCAGTTATTTCTGGGTTTGGTGCTAAGTATCTGAGCCCGGATTCAATCCCCAGGTCATCCCGACACTGGGGCCAGTGCTCTTACTTGCTGAGCCACCTGGCCACCCCTAAGGAATTGGGGTTAAATAACTTGCTCAAGATTACATGGCCAGGTATTTCTGGGTGGATGCTAAGTGTCTGAGCCCAGATTCAATCCCCTACATTATTGCCTTTTTGTGTTTGTTATTGTTATAATAATATTATTTTTATAATAACTAACAGACATTGACTTCTGTGGGTTTATTTTATAGCTTAAAATTTTGCTAAGGCAATTAATTGTTTCTGTATCTTTAGTGATTCCCTAGAATTTTAAGAGGAAATCATCATGTCAGCAATGAATAGGATAATTTTATCTCTTTTTTTCCTTTTTCATACCTTGAATTCCTTTGTCTTATCTTATTTCTTTTTTTTTTACAGGAATTGGAGGTGGTCGAAGTAGGAGATCAAGCTAGTTCCTGCTTTTCTTCTGCCATCTTGGCTGTGCCCCCATCTTATCCTATTTCTATTGCTCGTATTTCTATAGTTTTACAAAATAATAGCAAGGAGATAGGCCATAGTTGCTTTGTTCCTGAATTTCTTGGGAAAACTTCTATTATATCCCCATTGTACATGATGTTTGCTTTTTATTTAAGATAACTATTTTCACTATAATCTTAAAAATCCTTCTGGGTTGGCTTATATTTTGCATGGCTTACTTCATTTAACTTTTTAGCAAAAAATGGGTCCTGTAATTTGTCAATATTTTTTTTTTCTGTATCTTTTGAGATCATTATGTGGTTAAGCTTCTTGGTAAGTTGACATGTAGAGACATCTATAATTGCTTTACTTCTGGAAGATAATTTCTTTTTTAGTTCATTTTGGGTTGATGAGGCCAGAAGAAAATTTCTAATACTCTTTCTTTTTGATCGTGAGTTCCAGAAGTCTAACTGTTTCTTTACTGAAAACCAGATATAATAACTAAGGCTAGGGTGGAGAACCTATAGCCTCAAGGCCACTGCACTTTTTGACTGATTCCAAATTTTACAGAATAAATTCTATTGTTAGGGGTATTTGCTTTTTGAAGTTTGGATTTGGTCAAAAGGCTGTGCTTGGGGACCTAGATGGCCACATGTGGCCTTGAGGTCACAAGTTCCTCACCCTTCATAAAACCATGTTTTTTTATTTGTTTGTTTCTTTGTTTTTGCTTTTTGGATGGGAGAAGGCAGGGCAGTTAGGGTTAAGTGACTTGCTCAAGGTCACATGGCTAGTAAGTATTAAATGTCTGAGGCTAGATTTGAACTCAGGTCCTCCTGACTATAGGGCTAGTGCTATATTCACTGGGCCACGTAGGTGCTCCAAAAGCATGGGTTCTTAACTTTTTATCTGCCATGAAGTTCTTTCTTAGTCTAGTGAAATCAATGAACCCCTGTGAATGAGTTCACAGACTTCAAGTCAAGAATACTGACTTAAAGTACTCCCCTGATCTACTACTTTAGTAATGCTACCAAAAAAAGGTCAAATAATCATGATTTTTATAAAGCATGACTTTTATAAAGACTCATGCTGCATCTTGCAATTATCATTTCCCTTTCTAAGAATTCACAAATCTTCTGTTCACTAATCTGTACTGCAATTTTCTAGGGATTGATGCAAACCATTAGAGTAAAGGTTTTTTGTGATTTTTCTTATATCATCTTTAAAATTGAGACATTACCCTGTCTTAATTTTCTAGATCCATTCTTTATAATTTCTCACATTTTTTTGCTAGTAGTTCCAAACCTCTGTATGGAACTTATTCATGCTCTCAGATATAATTTTTCTGAAACAGAAGAAATTAACTCATTTGAAACAGAGAGGGTGCTCTTATATGGTTTCTTCTTCTGTCTTAGTTTTTTTTTTTCCTCTCAGAGATGTTTGTTCTTTCATTTTCAATTTGGGTATCATTTTACTAGATAGAGATGGAAGAAAAGAAGGGTCCAATATCCCTGCTTTCTCTCTATCATCTGTTGTCATTACATCATCTGCTTCAAGAAGTTGAACCATCATTTTCCTTTCTTCTCCTCTTTATATACTTGACAGGTCCTTTTCAGAACAACAACAAGAAAAGCAAAATGATCTATCTTATCATGAAAAAAAAGATGAGAAAAGTCATCTCTTTCCTTCATTGGAGAGATGGAAGACAATGGGTATGTAATATTATATATACTCTCAGACTTAGGTAATGTGTTGAATGTATTGGTTAGTTCTACTGAATCTCCTTCTTTTCTCCATTTTTCTATTTGTTTATAGTTCATTAAAAGGAATGGCTCAATGTTGAGGGGAGGAGGAGAAAAAAATACTTGTAAATGAAAGCAATATAACAAAAATATGTCAGCAAAAATATTAATTAAAACCATTTTCATTGTACTTAGCACTTTTGGATACAGAACTTCAGTATGAGTTATTTTGTGATATTATTAATGAAATCATGTACCTCTGTACCTAGCCTTACATTAAACATTACATCACAAGTATTTGTGATAACTTTGTCTTCCTATTAAATTAAAGGTTCCACGAGAAAAAGAATAATGTATTTGTTTTTTAAATTTCTTATGTTCTTGACAAAGTGCCTTACTCATAGGAGGTAGTTGATAAGTGTTTGTTGAGAACATGAATAATATTCATGTGAAAACAAAAGATCATTGGAACAAAGGATTTAGACTGGAAGGAAGGAATGCTTTACCTTGGGAAAACTTTCATGGTAAAAGGGGATGGAATACAGTTGTGGAGCTTCTGATACATAGCATTGGGGCTGAAACTGTAGGGTATATCATCAGTCATATCCCCTCTATGACATACTCTATATCCTTGGTGCTAGACAGAGTTTTGTTGTGGGCCACATCACCACAACAGAGCTACTTCAAGTTGAAGGTTTCCTAACTGTTTGTTCTAATGTTCCTCTTATATACTGCCTTATGAATATCAGAGAAATATGTGCCCTTCTGACAATGACACACTAGCCAAAAAACCAATGTAAAAGAAGTTACTAGTTCTTCCCCAGCTCAGGTATAAAGGAGACTCTGAAGTTATGATCTGAGTTCCTCCTTGCTTCACTTTTCCTAGTATATATGCCTATGACACACTTTTGTATGAGCACTTCATTTTCTTTTTTTCCCTTTCCTTCATTTCTCCCTAAAAACTCTTATCCAGTCATGTCAGTCTCCTTACCCCCATGTTCTTTCTTTATTGTTATCTGTTAGATTGTTTTATCAGAATTTTATTTTTTGAACCTCTAGTTCTTTGAGGTTTGGGGCCATGGAATAACGCCTATCTTTTAAATATTCACAGATGTCTGAGGAATCAGGCTTCAGGTCAAGAACAAAGCAACAAAAGTAAGCCAAAATGGAGCAAATTAATCATAGTTATGAATCCCATCTAGTGGTAAGCAAAATAGTGAGACAAAAAAGTACACATTAGCAAGGACAGAATATTAGAGTTAGGGAAGGTTGATAGAGTCTGCTGAGAAAACCCATAATTTGATGTCTTGCCTCCTTTTCTGGGACAATGTGTTGTGTTGAACCAGGTCCTACTTTTCCCCTATCCCTTCCATTCCATTCAACATACCTTGTTTTATTAGAGAAGACATTATTCCTCAACATGTAGTCCACAAAATTCTTCCAGGTAGACTGGAACATGCCCTGAGAATGTCCATTGAATAGTATGTTCATTGCATTATTTAATGACTATGCTTGTGACATGCATTAATGGTGTACCTATAATAAAGATCTCAATGATATCTCAGAAAAGTAGTATGATTTTTCTCATTAGTTCAAATTAGAATTTTTTATTGCTTGGTTTTGTTTTGGGGAGACTTGATTTATTTTTATAGAAACTAGTGAGAATAGATAGCCCAGTTGAAAGGGTTTATGAACGAAAAACACTTAATGACCACTGAGTTAAGTCACATTGACCTAACTGCCTAGAAAATGGAGAATCCTCCTTGGATTCAAAAGAAGGAACATTTTTTTCCCATAGCAGAGATATTCAGGTGCAACTAGAAGCCAATGGAATATCTAGTGGTTCAAATAGGTATAGAAAATTCAGAGATGGGAAAGTGAAAAATGTGATAGAAATTCACAGGAAGCATATTTTGCATTGTGAGGAAAACAACTGTGGCAAAATAAAATAGGTATACGTGTGAGAAGCCAAGATGCTTAGCTATCTTTGGCAATATTGTCATTGTAGATCAACAATTCTATCTATTGGAATGGGGAGGCATGTATAAATCTGTCTCTGAAACTCCATTCTCATATCCTTTTAGAAAACAAAAATAGGTCTTGACACAGGACAATTGGGAAGAAAGCAAAGGACCACGTGAGAACAGAAGGAAGAAGGGGGGGGGGGTTGTATTTATAAACCACCTACTGTTTGCCAAATACTAAGCTAGACACCTTGCTGATAATGTTTCATTTGATCTTCACAATCACCTTGGAAAGTGACTATTGTTATTCCCATTTTACAGTTGAGAAAACTGAGGCAGACAGAGGTGAAGTGACTTCTCCAGGTTCACACAATTAGAAAGTCTGAGGTTGGATTTAACCTTAGGTCTTCATGCCTCTAGGTACAACATTTTTCTTGCTCTGGATCTATGATTTCATTAGTATTAAGAACTCCAAGCATGTAAATTTCCTCCTGTGATGCAGATTGTCAGTTTGCCTGTAAATTATAGTCTTTGAAAATTGGTTAGGACACTAGGACGTCAAGTAATACAAATTTTTTGTTTGTTTGTTTTACAGACCTAGTAATACGTCAGAGGCAAGAACTGAACCCAGTTGTCACCTCCCAACATAGCTCTCTAATGAGTATATCATGCTGTTTTTCATAACACACATAAAATGGTTATGCGATCATGCTTAGAGATGATTGTTGCAGTAGGGAAAATGTGATTTCCCTTCCAAATCTAAAATAGAGGCAAAGCTAAAACTACTGTGAAATTTAGTCCAAGGTTTAGAGAATGAATGAATGCACATTCATTAAGTTTTACTATGTGTCTAACACTGTGTTAAGCCCATGAGATAAAAATCTAAGCAAGCAGAAGAGATGTTGTCCTCAAGCAGCTTGTATTCTAATCAGGAAATATAGCATATAAAGGAAAATTAGAAATGAGTAGGTCATGCAGGTGATGTGTTTTGTAAATGGAGAGTGATGAGGAGGCCTGGTTTGGGGTAAAAGAAAATATAAATTTCTCATGTCATGGCTCAGTATCTCAGGGAGAGAGGGAGGGGAAGAAAGAAAGAAAGAAAAGAAAGAAAGAAAGAAAGAAAGAAAGAAAGAAAGAAAGAAAGAAA
>NW_027186492.1:20751872-20779593 GCF_028583685.1 Petaurus breviceps papuanus
AAGAAAGAAAGAAAGAAAGAAAGAAAGAAAGAAAGAAAGAAAGAAAGGAAGGAAGGAAGAAAGAAAGAAAGAAGCAAAGAAAGAAAGAAAGAAAGAAAGAAGCAAAGAAAGAAAGAAAGAAAGAGGAAGAAAGAAAGAAAGAAAAAGGAAGAAAGAAAGAGAAAGAGGAAGAAAGAAAGAGGGAGAGAGAAAGAAAGAGAGAAAGAGTGAGAGAAAGAAAGAGAAAGAGAGAGAAATAAAGAAAGAAGGAAAGGAAGGAAGAAAGAAAGACATAGAAGGAAGGAAGAAAAATCATTTATTAAGTGGTTACTATTCACAAAGTACTGTGTTAAGAGGATATATCTAGAAAAGGAAGGAAGGAAGAAGAAAGGAAGGGAGGAAGGAAGGAAGAAGGAAGGAAGGGAGGAAGGAAGGAAGAAGGAAGGAAGGAGGGAAGAAAAAAAAGCATTTATTAAGTAGTTACTATGTACAAAGTACTGTGTTAAGTGTATGCATCTAGAAAAGCAAGACAAGGGGTGGTTAGGTGGTGCAGTAAGAGTGTCAGCCCCAGAGTCAGGAGGACCTGGGATTGGTTCCAGCTTCAGATACTTATCACCCACACCCATCCACACCCACCCACACACACCCACACTCACACACACACACACTCACACCCACCCACACACACCCACACTCACACACACACACACACACACACACACACACACACACACACACACACACACACTGGCTGTGTAACCTTTAGCAAGTTACTTAACCCCAATTGCTTTAAAAAAAAAAGAAAAGCAAGACAGTCTGTGATTTCAAGGTGTTCACATACTAATAGGAAAAGACGTGGAGAACAGAAGAGTTTTTTCCATGAAGATATCATCTTGAACTCTAGGTTGGTACCAGGGAGAGGAAAGAGCAGGATTGAAGTCTTGTGGAGAATAGAGAATGATGTAGTCACCATTTGTGCTGCCTCCACTCTTATCTAGTCACTGTTTTATGTGCCCTCCCACCTCCAATTATTTTTTCTTCATCAAAATCATGCCTAGTTATACCTTGGGAGGAAGCTGAGAAACAGACTAGAGAGAGAGACTGGGGAGGAAGAGAGGGGGACATGATGAGAAGATAGTTTCTGTGTATCTTTCTAATATATAACCAGATTCAATCGGAAGTACTTGGACAGAAAGCTAGAGAGGAAATTGAACAAATTCTCTTTCATTTCTCTTTTGATGCCAAGTGACATTTTGCTGTTTTGATCATGTTTGGGATAGAAGCAGACCTTTCTCTCTCCTCATCCAGGTAAACAAGGACAGCATTCCAAATATTTCTCTTGATCTCTCTCTCTTTTTTGGGCCAGTGACTCAGGTATATTACATGTCCTCCCTCACTTTTTGAAAATTTTCTCCCTTTCTTTTTCTTCTCATGTTTTGGACTTGGAACTACAAATCTACAGGAGTTGTTTGTTAAACCCAGTGGGAAAAATAATGATCTGTAATGGACACCCATCCTCTTTGTACAAATAAATGTTTATCTGTATCTTATACCTTTTGAAACATTTGTATTCTGAATATGTACTAGACCAAAGGATAACTCTCTAATCTTGCAGTTAAAATAAGCCAAATTCATATTCAGCTTCAGTCACTTACCATGTGACCCTTGGAAAATTATACTTAACATTTATATGCCTCAGTTTCATCATCTGTAAAATATTGATGATAAAAATAGCACCTAACTCTCAGGGCGGTTATGAGGATAAAATAAAATATTTGTAAAATGCTTTGTAAACCTTAAACAGCTGTATAGATGCTAGATATTCTCATTATTGATATAATTTTCAGTAGATTTACATTTGTTTGCAACAGAAAAGTCCTTAAGAGTTGATATGTTTGCTAGTTCTCATTAAATACCCCCTTCTCTGAAATTCAAATTTATTGCTAAGGGAATTATCCCATCACAATGCTCTATTGACCAAATGTTTGAGACACCCAGATGTTAGTTGGAAAGAGAAATAAAACTGAATTGTTGATGCTTTAGTGTACAATCATTTGTAACACCTGATGAACATCCTGTGTTCTTGGAGCTGAAGAGAATTTATCCTGGCATTCAAAAACTGTAAGGGCCTTAGACCTTTCAGTTTCTTCCTAGAGCTAGCTCTAAACAAATGGCAATGCTATCTTGGACCAAACCTGCTATTTAACTGATGTAGAGAATTCTTGACCAGGTAACCCTATCTACCAATGTAGATTCAGTCAGTGAGTTGATCAGACAACAAGCATGTATTATACAATTCTTATTTGCCATGCATTGTACTAAATGCTGGGGATATAAAATTCAGCAACTTCTATTCTCAGAGAGTTTCCTAAGGCCTTGAAATGTTACAGGAGGTGTCCAAGGTGATAAGGATAGCACTTACTGTGCCATTCTGGCTACTACAAAATGGTGCCTCTCGTAGTCAATTTCAATTTCATAGAACCTTCTATTTCCATAGATTCCATCAAAAATTTACTAAACATGTACTATAAGCAATTCATTGGGCTAGTGGAAGACTCAACCTACTTCCCCCCACCAAAAAAGACCAATCACTGACCTGAAGGAATTTCTAGCCTACTTGGAGAAGGGCCATATATAAAAATAATAATTAAAAATATCAGAAAATGAATATGAAGTGTCTGATTGCAGAGAATATAGCTTTTGAACTGTGCCATAAAGGACAGGTAGGATTTGATTCAGTGTGGAGGAGAGGACATAACATTTTAGTTAGGGGAAAACATCTCAAAAGAATATATAAATCATTCTATAAATTATTCTGTTGAAAAATTTCCACTTTTCAGTGGTTTAAGATGCAACAAATGATAATGAATTTGCGTATCTATGTAGTAGTAGCAGTGGTAGTGGTAGCAGTAGTAAATACATAGCATTTATATGGTGATTTAAGGATTGCAAACATTTTATTTTAAGTAGTTAATAGATCAACTAATATTAGATATTAAATCTGAAACCACCATTGTCATATCCCAATTTTCAGATTTATCAGATGAAAAGTAATATAAAATTAAAAGAAAGAATAAAATTGTTAAAATATGTCCAGATGATTAAGACCATTCTAACATGATCTATTAAGTTCTTGGTGCCCCACCCCCCAAAAAGAAAATCAAAGGAGGAGCAGATATGAACCCAGAGTGTCACCATTTCCTAAAAAACCTTAATTTATGTAAATCATTTGTCATCATGAAGAGATCAAAAGTGACTAGAAATTGTCTAAACAAGGAAACACTTGTTTGGTATGGCAGCCAAGGGTAATATTGGCCAAAAAATAAGCTTTTTATAAAATCCTTTGGAGAGGAATGTTGAAAAATTGTGAGAAACATCATCGCATAAAAAAGTTCTTCATCTTCATGAAATTGAAAAAAAAGTTTGGTGAAACTTTGGTTAAAGACCTAACTAAGCAATCATCTTGAAATCATTAATATATAAAACTGAGAGTAATTTTTTAAAGAAGGAAAATATATTTAAGATTTTTCATAACAAATATTTCACCATAAAGGAAAATGAGTTACTATGTTGAGATTTTAACATAATATCCCCAGAGTGCTGAATGAAGAAATGAAAGGGCCTGAAGTAAACAAAGAAGTTGGAAAGAGGTTGACAACAAAATATATACAGAAAAGAACCAAGTCGAAGGAACTTCTATGATGAAAGCGTTGGAAGATTAATTTCCAAGGTATATGAAAAAGGTGAGTTCATACCAAAACCACCATCATCAACAACAGCAGCACAACAACAACCTTGGAGCTTTCTGTTACCACCCCACAACCCCAAGACAAGTGAGAGGAAATCAACTGCTGATCCAAAAGCCTACCTTCCAAGCTACACGACAAAAATACATGCATTTTCCTGTCTCTTTCTCAAAGCATTCATAATTTTTCTAAAATACTACTTTCAATAAATGGCTTTCTGATCAAAACTCTATAATGACCATTCCGTCAAAATCTAAACTCCTTTTCCTGCCTTTCCCAACACGACATAGTGCTTTAATTCAGTGGCTGCCACCTAGCAAGCAGGCACTTACTTAATACATGCTTAGTGACTCAAAATTCAGCTCACCAACCTATCCAGTTTTGCATTCCCTATTTCCAAATATGAAAATGCAATTGTCACAAAACTAAACTCTTTACTGTCACTATCTGCTGACATGATTGCTCCTGCCTCCACTTTCCTCTTTGCTTTTCTATCCATCCTTCAAGGCCCAGGGCATGTTTAACCTCCTTTGCGAACCCTTTCTTAACAATAGCAAGCAAAATTGAGCATTATCTTCTCTTGATTCTTTTGTCCTGTTCCTTTTTGTCTGTTCTGAGCACTTTGCACCTTAACATGTACTATCTTGTTCTCTAATTTTCAGAATCTTGAAATTTAGCACTTTATTATTTCAGTACATGACTTCTTGAATAACTTGTTCGCTGTTTTATTTTTACTAGGCTTATCTCCCCACTCATGATAACTGATATTTATGTCGTTATCTTTCTCAAACTTTCATAGGACTTTGCATATTTCAACTCATTCAATCTTTAAGTAGAATAAATAATACTAGCCCCATTTTACAATTAGGTAAACTGAGGCTGTCAATAATTATGTGCCTCAAGCATGCTCATTTAGCTATCAGTATTTGGAAGCAGACTTTGAAGTAGCCTAGCCTCAGCTATTTGCAAGTCATATTTTTCCCCCCACCACTGCACAGCGACAATAGATTATAGTCAATTAGGCACGGGCCTAATATATATACATATATATATATATAGAGAGAGAGAGAGAGAGAGAGAGAGAGAAAGAGAGGGAGAGAGAGAGAGAGAGAGAGAGAGAGAGACATAGATATTGACATATGCACACATATATCACACAATATACATATGCATATATGTATATATGAAATAATATGTTTATATATATTTGTGGAGTATATATGTCTCTTATACAAAGATAGATATGTGTATATATTTTTCACATCCATGTAGCTATTAAAGCTTAAAGTGCACTGAGAATTTGGGGACACAAACATATTAGCGTATACACACACATAAGTCTGCATGTCTCTGGTAATGGCTAGAAGAATGTGCTAAATAAAATCTTATAGTTTGATTTAAGTATGAGACTTGATATTCTGACATACAGCTTGGTTTGTTTGAGGTCCTGCCAAATTACTCTCCAGCCTCAAACCATACAAAAACAATCTGTATGCTTGAAATATTAAGGAAATCCTAGCATGTTCCTTAGAATTTGATTTCTCAAGATTTTGAGTACACTTTGGCATATTCATGAGGATCCATTTAATGATCTGAAAATTCAAATAAACTTGAAATGCCTATATGAACCTGAAACCAAACTCCCAATCTACTGATGTTTGCTAATCCAGAACAAAAGAACATCTAAAATGGTACACTGGGGAAAATTATGATGATTGAGTAGTATCTATAAAGCTTTCAAATAAGGTTGTAATGCCATCTGTCTTTGAGTTGTTAAGGAAAAAAATGATTCATTTACCAAACCCAAAAGGCATATATTCTCACTCATTCATAACTGAGGATATTATATAAGAGTAACTTTAGCCCTCTAGTAGCTAATTAGACTCCTGCTATTAAACCACTAGATTTCCTATTTTTTCATGGTACTATAACTTCAGTTGTGGTATGGATGAGGTAACAAATATAAGTAATCTTTCTTCACACAAGGTTTCCCAAAAGTCTTGGTAAAGTTTTAAACTAAACTTCAAGTTAAATATTATGTTTAAAACTGCACTAAAGATTAAATTAAACATAAAGTTTTAATAGCACAAAACTACCCTAAGACTTTTGAGAACTCCTGTATTTTGTTCCTTTGAAAGAGTCAAACAGGGGCGGCCAGGTGGCTCAGCGAGTAAGAGCACCGGCTCCAGTGTTGGGATGACCTGGATCAAATCCGGGCTCGGATACTCAGCACCACACCCAGAAATAATAACTGGCCGTGTAACCTTGAGCAAGTTACTTAACCCCTATTGCTTAAAAAAAAAAAAGAAAGAAAGAAAGAGTCAAACAAAGGAGACCCTGCTTCTCTTATTTGATGGAAAATGTGTCTGTCATTCTATGGGTGTGTTTACCAAAGAGGATTGGTTTTTACAGTCTTCAGTGACAGGACATGACCTGGCACATAGTAGCTTCTTAAAAAAAATACTTGCTGACTGATTGTTCAGACAGTTGCCATGAAGTCTTTTCTGTTTAGAAAGTTTCTGCTGGTGACAGTGATTTGGGCTAGCATTATTTGGGATTGATTTTGTAACTGGAGTACGAGAGGGAAATTGTTCTTCATTCTTTCAACAAATATTTACTTATTCAGAAGGCACGCTAAACAAGATAATGTACTAGATGCTGTGGTTGTCAAGGCAACACACATTTATCAAGTGCTTTCTTTGTGTCAGGCATTGTACTAAACACTAAAGATACAAAAGAAGGCAAAATAAGAATGAAAAAGTACCTGCCTTCAAAGAGCTCACATTCAAATAGGATATAAAGGCATATAAGAGAGGGATAGTGTCTCCCAGGAGTTTACAATCTGGCTGCACATAGAAAATGTCTACAATTAGCTGAAATGCAAGGAAATAATAACCCATCCTTTGAAAGGCACAGATAAGAGTTCTCTGAAAGTTCATTGAAAAAAGAGATCATTTCCAGCTGAGATAACCAGAGAAGCCTTTAAAAAGGATACTGAATTTGAAGTGAGCTTTAAAGGATGGATAGGACCTCAATAACACCAAATTTGAGAAAAGTAAACAGCATGACAAAAATGGCTCAAAAGTTGAAGTCATTTGGGAGTCAGTAAGTGGACCAATTAAGTTGAACAGGACAGTGTCTTTAAGGGAGTTTTGAAAAATTAGGTTGAAAAGATGGTGCTTGATATGGCCAATCTAAAGCTCTATAGACATTTTGTTTATTTTTTAAAGGAATCTGTATGGGCTCTTTAGCAAACAGAATATTTTTTTTGTTAAATTATATGTTTATTTTTAGTTTACGTCATTCATTTCCACAAGAATTTTAGTTACAAACTTTCTCCCCATTTTTTCCCTACTCACCACCCCAAAACAGCAATCCCACTGAATAACCCCTCCCTCAATCTGCTCTCTCCTATATCATCCCCCCAACTTTGACTTTCCAGTAGGGTATGGTGTATCTCTATGCCCCAGTGCCTGTATATCTTATTCCCCAGTTGCATGTAAAATAATAATAATAATATATGTATATATATATTGACATTTGATTTTAAAACTTTGGATTCCAGATTCTTTCCCTTCCTCTCTTGTCACCCACCCTTATTGGGAAGATAAGCAGTTCAATATAGGTTGAAAATGTGTAGCTATGCAAAACATTCCCATAGTGGATATATTGTGATAGGAAGACTATATTTCTCTCCATCTTATCACAACCCCCCCCCCAACCATTCTTCTATTCTCTAATTTGATCCTGTCACTTTTGAAAAGTGTGTGCTTCCTGGGGCAGCTAGGTGGTGCAATGAGTAGAGTGCTGGCCCTGGAGTTAGAAGGACCTGAGTTTAGATCCGGCCTCAGACACTTAACACACACAAACAAAAAACCTAGCTGTGTGACCTTGGGCAAGTTACTTAAACCCAGTTGCCCTCCAAAAAGCAAAACAAAACAAAAAAAATGTGTGCTTCCAACTTCCTTCCCTACCAGCCTGCCCTCCCTTCCATCATCCCCCCCTTTCATTCCCTTCCTGCCTACTCTCCTATAGAATGAGATTTCCTATTTAGTGTCTATGTCATTTCCTCCCCAAATTCAATGAGAGTAAGGGTGACTTATTCCCTTTTGCCTTCCTGTTCTTCCCCTCCATTGTAATAGTTTTCCCTTGCCTCTTCTATATGAGATAATTTACTACATATGGTCTCTTCCCATTTCCTTTCATTATATTCCTCTCTCACCTCACAATTTCCCTTTTAAGTATCATCCCTGTCTATTCAATTGGTCCTGTGCCCTCTTTCTAGGTATACCTATACACATATATATGCACACTCACATATATTCATATGCCCATATACCCTCCCACATAGACATGTATATGTGTATGTATACATACATACATATATAATACACACATACATATATAATACATACACATACATATACATACACACATTTCTATTCCCTTCAACTATTTTCATACTGAGAAAAGTTTCATGAGTTACAATTATCATTTTTCCATGTAGGAATGTAAATATTTTAACTTTGATAAGTTCCCTATGATTTCTTTTCCCTGTTTACCTTCTCATGCTTCTCTTGTTTCTTGTATCTGAATGTCAAATTTTCTATTCAACTTTGGTTTTTTCATCAAGAATGCTTGAAAGTCCTCTATTCCAGTGAATGACCATATTTTCCCCTGAAACATGATACTCAGTTTTGCTGGGTAGGTGATTGTTGGTTTTAATCCTGCTCCTTTGACCTCCAAAATATCATATTACAATCCCTTCAATCCCTCAGTGTAGAAGCTGCCAGATCCTTTGTTATCCTGATTGTGTTTCCACAATATTCAAATTGTTTCTCCTTGGCTGCTTATAATATTTTCTCCTTTATCTGGGAACTCTGGAACCTGGCTATAATATTTCTAGGAGTTTTCTTTTTGGCATCTGTTTCAAGAGGTGATAGTTGTATTCTTTCAACCTCTATTTTGTACTCTGGTTCTAAAACATCTGGGCAATTTTCCTTGTGAATTTCTTGAAGGATGATTTCTAGGTTGCTTTTTTGATCATGGCTTTCAGGCAGTCCAACAATTTTAAAGTTATCTCTCCTGGATCTATTTTCCAGGTCAGTACTTTTTCCAATGAAATATTTCACATTGCCTTCTATTTTTTCATTTGTTTGGATATGTTTAATAATATCTTGATTTCTCACAGTCACTAGCTTCCATTTGCTCCAATCTAATTCTGAAGGAATGATTATCTTCAGTGAGCTTTTGAGATTCTTTTTTCCATCTGGCCAATTATGCTTTTTAAGGCATTGTTCTCCTTATTGGCTTTTTGAGTCTCTTTTGCCATTTGAGTTAATCTATTTTTAAGGTGCTATTTTCTTCAGTCATGTTGTTGACTCTCATTTCATAATTTTCTTGCATCATTCTCATTTCTCTTCCCAATTTTTCCTCCACTTCTCTTATTTGGTTTTCAAAATCCTTCTTAAGGTCCTCTATGGCCTGTAATCAGCTCATATTTTTCTTGGAAGCTTTTGGTGCAGGAATTCTGATTTTGCTGTCTTCCTTCTGTTCCATGGTTTGATCCTTTTTGTCCCCAACATAAGAGTATAAAGTCAGATTGCTGAGCTTGCTTTGCTTCCTTTGCTTGCTCATGTTGCCACTCAATTACTTGACTTTTGAGCTTTTTGCCACAGTAGAGCTCAGTTACCAGAAAGGGGATATGTGTCCCAAATTGCTGGAGTTTTCTCAGCTGCTGGAACTATTAGTTGGCTGCCCTGGCTGAAGCCTCAACCTGCTCTGGCAAATTTGTCATGCACCCCAGGAACTCTACCTTAGACAGTGATCCACATACAAGAAGGTTAAAGCAAGAGTGATTACCTCTCAGAATGGCTGCTTGGTTCCCCTACAATCTGAATACCAGGGGCTCTGAAGCAGCCACACCATGGTGGCTGTCCAGCCACAGAGCCCCAGCTGTTTCTCACCCCAGGGGCAAAGGCCAGACTGTACTCCTGGACTGCCTGTTCCTTCAAAGTCTACACTGACCTCTCACTTTGTCTTTGTCCTCTATGGGTTGATAATTCTGGAAACTGTCACAGCTGCTGGTGATCTGAAGTACCTCCAGTTGGTGGCTGCTTGTGGCCTCCCTGAGGTTAAAACCTCTGGCTCACATCGGGCAGGGCTCGGCTCCCAGAGCGTTGCTCTGGCCCCTTCCCGTCAGCCTGCTAAGTTGATTTCAATGGGAGGTTAGCTTATCTCTGCCATTTTGTGGGTTCCATGGCTCCAAAGTTTGTTTAGAGTCATTTTTCACATCAATTGGAGGAGGTGGAAGTGGGAACTGCGTGGATGTCCTTCTTCTACTCCACTTTCTTGGCCCTGCCCCCTCCCCCCATTAGAATACTTTTAAGAGGAGATTATGCTTCATTAAAATAACTTTTTTCTCAAATATACATGCTTTGTGAAAATATTTCAGATAGAGGAATTATAAAACAGTAGTTTGGCCAGTATTTTCACATGAGTAAACTGTGCACAACAATGAGTTTGATGAGCAGATTTTAGTTCATTTTATATATGGGCATCCATCCTCCTAAGTGGGATATTCAATTACATTTGTAGTACTTATATGTCCTCCAAATTGCCCAAGATTTTTGCCCTGGTCATAAATAGTATGCTTTATTTAAGGAAGTAGTAAACCAGAATCCAAGGGATTTGTGTTCTAGGTCACTGACTTCCTGAAAACCTCAAGTCTGAAAAACCTCATGGCTGCTGTGGGTCTTGTTTGTAAAATGGAAATGGTGTGCTAACCAGAGCAAACTCTCCGAGGGTTCTCTGTATCATACTCTGGCTCCCTGGAAAGAAGAAAAGACAATCTCTTCCTTTAAGATGTTCAGCAAATATGGCAGCATGAAAGGTCCCAGTCAAGCCCAGCTTTTTGAGAATCACTTTAGGAGCAAAGAAAAGCAGTGCCAACTGAAACAGAAGATCAAAAATACCAAAGAGAAACATCACCAAAATAATTAATCCCCACAACTTCCTAAAATAAAAGCCAAAACAATGAATAATACATGATGCAGTAGTTAGGGAGCCTCTTGGCTACCTTCTGCAGCTGTGGAAGAGTACAGAGGACAGCTTCCCTGTCCAGGACACCTGACCAGGAGTGCCTCTTTTCTATTCAGTGTGGTACATTCAGTGCAGACACCACTTACATTCCCTTTCAGCTATTCCATATAAGACTTTGGGAAGGAAAAGAAAGCAGAGAATATGATACCAAGTTCAACTACTTTCAAAAGAGTGTGATTTCCATAGTGGTATTCCAATAAATTTACTAGAGCTGAATGTGTTCACTCTTGGTTGAGGACATAGAGCTCAGTGTGGCTTGTTTCAGGTCTCAGTTGCCACTTGAGGTCTTATATTGAGGGACTGGTATAACAGTAATCTAGCACTTGCAAAACCAAGAGAATTTGAAAATAAATAGCAATGTAGAGGACTTTGTCCAGCCACATCCTGTGGGGAGGTTAAAGACATAAGAAGAGAGAAGAAAATACATAAATGTGATGAGGAAACAAATGTTAAGGGAAGTATAAAATAAATTCCCTAAAGAAGAAAAAAGAAGTTCCTTAACAATTACAATTTAAATTGTGCAATGATCAACTATGATAGACTTAACTCTTCTCAGAAATACGATGATTCAAGGGATAGCTAGGTGGCACAGTGGATATAGCGCCATCTTGGGAGAGAGGAGAACCTGAGTTCAAATTCAGTCTCAGACACTTATGAGATGTATGACCTTGGACAAGTCACTTATCCCCAATTGCCCTGCCTCCCCCCTCCAAAAAGCAATATATATGATCCAAGGCAATTAAAAGACTCATGATGTAAAATGCTATCCTCATCCAGAGAAAGACTTATAGAGTCTAAATATTTTGGTTTTGGTGGGGATTTTCCTTTTGTTATGTTTCTTCTTCCACAACATGACTAATGTAAAAATATGTTTAACATGATTACACATGTATAACCTATGTTAGTTTGCTTGCTGACTTGGGGAAGGGGAGGGAAGGGAGTGAGGGAGAAAAATGTGAAACTCAAAATCATATTAAAAATGATTGCTGAAAACTGTCTTTATATGTAGTTGGAAAAATAATATAATATTTGCAAAAAAGTTATAAGTTGGAGGCTAGAAGAAGAGAATGATTGAACCACATAGATTCCAAAAGTAGATGGAGGATATTAAATAACAGCTAAATAATGAAATTATTACTGCCAAGAAAGTCCTTGAAATGAGAATAAAGAGTTTAAAACAAAAAAAGGAAAACTTTACACAAATTGTTGATGAACAAAAATAGAGTGGAACAGAAAGAACTTAAGAGGAAAAGGAGGAAAAAAATGCATGACTAGACAAAATCGTGAATGCTGTATTAAATGAAATTGATTGAAAAAAAATAAAAACTTATTCAGAACTACTGGGAAGGTTAAAAAGAGAACAAATAAAACTGATGAACTGATTCAATTATTAATTAATTAATTGATCATACAGTGAGGGAAAATACAAGGAATAAATCCATTAAATCCCCCAATTTAGCATAATAATAGAAGTTCTAAAAATCAAAGAATAGATAAAATTGAAAAAAACACAAATAAACCATTGTTTGGATAAATAATACTAAACTTTTTTAAAAGCAAAAAAAAATCACTGCCTAATGAGAGAGAGAGAGAGAGATTACAAGAATCAAAAATGAAAAATAAGAAAAAAGGAAATTCACAAAAATATAAAGAAGCAAAATATATAAATATACTGTTAGAAATGAAAACATTCATGAACTGGATAAATAATTTTAAACTGTAATTAGCAACATGAACAAGAAATAAATATAAATAGTTCATTCTTAGAGACATTCTTTGAACAAGTATAAATTCACTCAAAGAAGCCTTCTACCCAGATGGACTTACAAGTGATTTCTATAAAATGTTTAAAGTCCAGTGATCTCTAATTTTACATTATAAATAGCAAAAATAGAGAGAAAATGTACTTCATCAATCTCCTAATGATGAGATAAATATGGTCATGATAAGAGGCAGGCAACATAGTGCACAGGGGGAAAAATATAGCCTAATAGCAATAATTAATACAATAGAAAAATAAACAAAATATTAGTAAAGATGTTAACATAATACATCAAAATATTATTCACTTAGATCAGGTTGAGTTTTTTTATAAGAAATTGATATTAACTCTAAAAATTTATAGAAATAAACTTTCTTCAATTTGATAAGTAGTATCTCTATCTAAAACTAATCCTTGGCATCATTTTTAATGGCAAAATGGCAGAAGTTTTTCCAATAAGATAAAAGGTAAAGTAACTTTGTCCATAGTTACCTTTATTATTTGACATAGTTCTATAAATATTAGCTAGATCACTATAATAAGAAGAAACTCAGGTGGAAAACAGGAAATGATGAGAAAAAACTTTTATTTGTAAACATGATGGGTTATTAGAGATACAATTAAAAATTAAAAATTGAAATTTTATTAACCAGAAAAGAAATAGGATAAAAAAACAAAAAATAGTTATGTATTTTTATGCATTACTATCACAATCCACCAGGAGAAAACAAAAAGAAATTCCATTCAAAATACCTACATAATAAATAAAATGATCAGTGATAATAGCTTACCAAAACAGAATCAGGACTTATCTAAACTTGATGGGGGGGAGGGGAACTTTTGCAGAATAAAGGGAAAACATGATTAAAAACATTAATTTTCATAATTGAGCCATGTCAATATATTAACCATCATGATACTTTATAAATTATTGTATAGGTTTAGTTTCATAGTCATTAAATTACCAGTGTAGCACAAAAATACTAAATATATTGATACTTTTAAAAATTAATTTACAGACAGGACTGATGCAGTCAAACTACCAGCTTGCTATTCTATAGAACTAGACAGAATAATAATTAAATTAATGAGGAAAAATAAAAAGTCAAGAACTTCACAGGGGAAAGAAAAAAAAAGAAAACCAATTAATATCAATTTTTAGCCCAGAATCAGTCATTACCAAAATTATTTTGTATGAGTTTAAAAACAGAAAATTTAATCTATAGAGGCAATATACTAAAAAAATAGAATGAAATAACCTCATATTTGATAAGCCTAAGTAAGATCAACTCCCTGAAAATATAAGTGGTCAAAATATATGATCAGGAAGTTTTCTAAAGTAGAAATGCATGCTATTAACGATATTATGAACAATATTCCAGATCGCTACTAACAATAATAGAAAGACAAATTAAAACAACTCTGGTGTTCTGAGATTCATTCAACAAATTACCAAAGATTATGAAAGATGGAAAGGGCAAATGTTGAAGCAGTGTAGGAAGACAGGCACGTTAGTGCCTACTTACTATTACCTACTAAGGTAGGAATTGGGCTACTTTTTGTAGCTAACAATTTATAATTATACCCCAAAAAATAAGTCATTAAACTTTATATACTTTCACTCAGCAGTATGTGCCTGGTAGGAAGTAAAGGGTAAAAAGAATATGTCATATATTCCAAAATATTCAAAACAGCATCATGTATAGTAGCAAAAAATTGGAAACAAATGGGTGTTCATTGATTAGAGAATGATAAATAAAACATTACATGTAAAGCATGGACATGTTCTTATGTTGTCAGAAAAAAAAATAATGAAGAATCCAGAGAAATTCAGAAAGAAAGGTAAAATGGTGAGGGGGACAGAGAGTCAAATAAGCACAACCGAATAACTGACTGATATCCTCAACAATAAAAAGAAAAAAAGCATGGAAACCTTTCAGAACTCTGATCTATCAAATGGCCGGTCATGACTTCAAAACAGTAATGGTGATCCCCCACATCTCTCATAAGAAGAGTGGTATATCAGAGGTGCAGAATGAGATATAGTTTTGTAGAGATGGCCAATATATTAAATTATCACAAGGATTCTGTTGGGTACAGAAGAAATGAGATGTGACAATGATTTATGTAAACACATACATATTTTTTCTTAATCTGATCCACCTTCACCATCAGGCATGGGAACTCTCTAATACTGTGTTTTCCTGCTTCATCTGTGTATTGTTACAAGGGGGAAGGGAAGGAATAGGATGATGAGGGAAGGATTAAGCACTCATTTATTTTTCTAATAAATTCTAATAGCTTTTTTTGCAAATATTGTCTCATTTGATCTTCACAACAGCCCTATATGGTGTACGATATTCTTACCCCCATTTTAGACAATTCAGGAAATTTAAGCGAACAGATAATAAGTGATTTGCCTGGGGTCATATAGCTAGTAATTGACTGAGGACAGATGTGAACTACAATGTTCCTGACTCCAGGCCCAGCATTCTATTCATTGGGCCTCCAGGTGCTTCTACAACTATATGATATCAAAAATGGAGGACCTGGAGTATTCCAGATCTAGATACTACACTATGTATTTTTTCCTAAGGTGTCCAAAACAAAATTAAGCAGCATTGCATAAGCAGACAGAACATTGGACTTCAAGTCAGAATGATCAGGGTTCAGATTCTGCCTCAGACATTAAGCATTCACATGAACTTGTACAACTCAACCTCCTTCATATTCCTTTTTTATGTACTATATGAAAATAAAAATAGCACCTACCTCACACCATGATGCTGTAAGAATCAAATGAAACATATTTGCAGTGTTTTTCAAACTTTCAAGTACTCTATAAATATGAACTACTTTTATGATACTGAATTTGGAGTAAGAGGACCTGGGTTCACATCCTTATCTTGGTTGCTTACTCCTTAATCTGTGACTTTGGGTGAGACATTGGACCTCTCTTGTGCTCAATATCATTATTTGTAAATTGAGGAGCTCGTATGTGATAATTTCCAAGGTTGCTTGCAGCTCTAAATCTTTTTATGATCCATTCCTAAAAGAAGCCAGTCACCTCCATGAACGATCAAAGTCCTTCACTCACAACATGCAACAGTTAAGGCTCACGGACAAATTAATGGTCTCTGTCCCCAGCTGACATAGGATTTAAAACTAGAAGTGACGTGAGAGGTCATTTCATTCAACCCCCTCATTTTATAAGATGAGGAGAATTGAGAATTATAGAGAGATTAAGTGACTTGCCTGTATACTTGGACATCACAGCAGTATTTTAGAATTTCATTCAATTTAACCTCTCATGTACTTTGAAATGGTCAGTCACTGTTTTTATTGCATTTTGTCAGGCCATAGACCACTATCAGAAGTTCTCCACATTCTCCCTTCAGTAGCTACTTCTGCTATAGAAGCGCTTTATCCTGCCAGAGACTGAAGTAAGACTGTGTAGCTAGGGAGGAGGTCTCTCATTTATGCCTCTCTCCAGCTGAGCCAGCAAGAGATGAGAAAAGTCTGTCTCAGCTGGAAATGGTCTCTTGCCTGTCCTATATTAACCTCCCTCCTGCTTTATGTCGACTATGATTTGCATGTGCAAAGTGGTGTCAATTCTGTTAGCCCACTAGGGTAACATTTATTAAATTGTCCTTTCCTTCATATGGGAAAATGATTCCACTGACCCACTATAAGTAAAGTTTTGTCCCTTGATTTTCTTCTTAATATTTTTCTTTCTTTTTTTGTCCATCAGTAGGGATGTGGAGACAGTGCTGGTGGAGGAAGAGGAGCACTTGTCTAGCAGCCAAACAACCAGGGTTCTTGGCCTAGGTCTGTATCTACCTTGCAATGTGACCTTTGGTGGTTCATTTAATGTCCTTTGCATCCTGATTTCCTCATATGTAAGATTAGGGAGTTAATCAAGACTGTCTCTAAAGCCCTTTGTGGTTTAAAATATTATTATTTCCACCTAATTTTTTTAATGGCATGCTTTCTAATCACCACATGACTTTAGGAGGGTAACTCTGACCTCTCCAGTCCTCATTTGGAGGGTTGGAGTAGATATCTTCTGAGGCATGTCCTTTGCAGTAGTGCAGTGGATAGACTAAAGGGTCTGGAGTCAGGAAGATTGGCCTTCCCAAGTTCAAATCCAGTCTCAGACCCTTATTAACTGTGTGACCTTGGCAAGTCACTTAACCCCGCTTGCCTCAGTTTTCTTATCGTAAAATGAGTTGGAGAAGGAAATGGCAAACCATTCCCAGTATGATTGTAAAAAAAATGTGGTCACAAGGAGGTAGATATGACTAAAAAAATGACTGAATAACTGAAAGGCCCTTTGCAGTATTGAATCCTACATTCTCTAATCATCTCTAATTTGTGGTAATGAATTGTATCTGTATATTTTGGGGTTGTATGCAGTCTGTGACCATGGGATTCTGTAAGAATGTCTGATCTCTACAGGGATTGAACCCCTAAATATAGCCTAATTAACCTCTTGCTATGATCTAGTGATCCCTGGCTAGGATGTCTCCATTTATCTCCTGAAAATTATCTCCCCAAACTCAAGTGATGCTAATTTACTTTGTTCTAAAATAAAACAAAACCTCATATGTGTCAACACCAAAAATCAGGGAACCCCATGCTAAGATGAAATGCCAGGGACGTTCATTATATGATTCTTATTCTCATTATGATTCTCATTATATGATTCTTTTCATTTATAGAATCATAGATCTAGTCCTATAGAACCTTAGAGATCATCTAATCCATTTCTATCATTTTACAGATGAGGACGCTGAGACCCAGAGAGGTAAAAATAACTTGCCCAAGGTCAAGAGAAGCTCTGTGTAATGAGTGGAAAAGTACCCAAGTTGTCTGACTTCAAATTCAGTATCCTTTCATCTATACCATACAACATAGCACTAATTGGCATGAAAGCATGGAAGCAAATTCCCCTTCCCCTAATTTTCACTCTCTGATAGTCTAAGGTAAAGTCAAAACACAGCTCACTCAATTGGTGAGGTCTGTAGAATGATATGTGAAATGATTATAAGTCTTTGAGAAGAAAAGAACTTTGTTACAACACCCAAAAGCTCTGTCTGACTACTAGCATACCTACTACTTACTCTAGAAATGTTTTGTTTTGGAGGAAATTCCCTTGGAAGGCAATGGAGCAATGATGGTCGCACAGTTTGGTGTTTTGTACGCAAAACCAACAACAAAACAAAAGGGGTCAATCATAAAGTGATGGCATTTGGGGGGGAGGGACTTCTTAGGTATGAAGTACATGCCTTGAAGCTGCCTATAGGATTGTCCCCCAGAGTCTACTTTCTATGACTTAAATTGCATAAAAAATAAGAGAGACAAAGGAAAAACACATCACTGGGGAAAGGAGGTAGACTTGGTGAAATAAAGAAAACATTCTCTGATTAAATGCAGCAATACTATGCATCAAAAGCATCATTAGCTGTTGGGCTTCAGGATTTTTTAATAAGGAATCAAAGACCAAAATGAGAATAATTTAGAATCTATTATTCAGCAAGCAAGAGGGAGTAATGATAATCATACCAAATGAGCCCAAAATAAGGGATTAAGAAAAGGTATTTAAAAGTGTATGAGAATAAAATATACAAATTTAAACCACTGCAAGCTAATACCTCAGCCCAGTGGCTCTATACTAAATAGAGATGCACAAATGCAAAACCCAGCTCTGGAAAATTGCATCTCTCTTAAAAATAAAGCCTTTTGGTTCCTTTCTGAGCTTACATTCCATTATCTTAGAAATGACTAATTATTTAACCATGTTTGTGCTAAACCTGGGCAGTTTGCCAATTCTTTATGGTTTTCTTTTTTTTTTCCTTTAAAAAAATTAACCCCAGAAAGGCATAGCACAGGAGAAATGAATGTTTGATAGAACTTTTCCTATTATACATTGTGGGTTGCAAGAAATCACCTATATCCAAAGCTTTTGCCTCTTTGTATGAAGATGGACACACAGGCATACGTGAGGAAGTCCCTCCATTCTGACAACCTCCAAATACCACTTTTAAGAATAAGTCTTCTAGGGGTGGCCAGGTAGCACAGCAAGTAAGAACACTGCCTCCAGTGTCCGGATGACCTGGAGATCGAATCCCGGGCTCAGGCACTTAGCATCCACCCAGAAACACTTGGCCATGTAACCTTGAGCAAGTTACTTAACCCCAATTGCTTAAAAAAAAAAAAAGAGTAAATCTTCTTAAGGATCTGTGACAGACGAATGGGACTATAATGCTTTGTTTTCTAGCAGTATAGAGAAAACAAATCATGTCAGAAATTTTGGGTGTCAATAATGCCTCTTTCTCAAAGACGGAGCCCACTCTTAATGGGGAGATAATTCTCCAACTCCAGAGGCAATGGCAGCTTCAAGGTGACTCACTCCCCCACCTGAACCCAGAGCAATTTCTCCCTCCACTGCTCCTGCTAGACATTAGCTGAAGCCATCCTCCTCAGAGTGACATTAATAGTCTTGAAGGCAGTATGCTGGGTTTGCTTCTTCCCCCTGTCCCCTCCCCTGAAGCTCATTAACTTGTGTCTACCTTCCAGCAGTATTGGCAGCATTCATTAAATTCAATGTAGAAAGTTCTTAAAACTCTAAAGATTAAGGGTAGAGAGAATACTAAAAATAAGAAAATTACTGGACCAAGAGCAGTTTAAAGATTCACATACTAGAACAGTGGCCAGAAATATGGAAGGATTTTTCATTTCTGTCATTATCACAATGGTTAATTAGAATATTGTGAGCACCATTTTGTTCCTATTGCTGTTCTAGGCACTGTACTGAACCTGATGAAAATAACATACCTTGGGACCTCCACAAACTTACATTTGTTTTCATACCCAGGAGAACCTAACATAGGTTAGGGAATATGGAAGAATAACATATAAACAAAAAGCTTGATTCTGTCATCAGGGAAGTGCAGTACGATATACCTGGAAAATAAAGGGAGGATAATACTCCCAAAGTCTAGATTGAAATCAGTAAATCAATCAACCAACAACCAATCAATTTTTAAAATTCTACTATATGGACTAGATGTACAAATTTACAAAAATGAAATTCCTGATTCAAAATGACAAGTCCTACTGGTATATAAAACATGTTTACAGATAAATAAATATGATATTTTTACACAATAAACATACAGTGATCTGGATATGAGGCTTTCAACCAATGAAAGATTGAGAAAGCCTTCTAAAAAAGTGGTAGCAGCTGAACATAGCCTTGAAGGGAGCTGAGGTAGGGAGGTACAGAATTGGGGGGGGAGGGAAGCTGTCCAAAACCACAAAAGTAGGAGGGGGAATATCATGAAGAAAAAAAAAAACAAACAGGCCAGTGTGATTAGAGAACAGGATATCTGAGAAGGAGAAATGTGTAATTGTCTAAAAAAAAAAGATAAGTTGGAGCTAGTTGGTAAAGTGATTTAAATGCCACAGAGAGTAACGAAAATTTTATCCTAAAATCAGTGGGGATGCAATGATTCTCCTAGAGCAGGGAAACAAACTTGGGCTTTATGAAGTAATTTGGCAACTTTTTTTTTTGGTTGGTTCTTTCAGTCATTTATGACTCATTGTGACTGCACTTGGGATTTTCTTAGCAAAGATACTGGAATGGTTTGCATTTCCTTCTTTGGCTCATTTTACAGATGGTGAAACTGAGGCAAACAGGGTTAAGTGACTTGTCCAGCATTGCATGGCTAGTAAGTATCTGAGGCTGCATTTGAATGCATGTCTTCCTGACTCTAGGCTCAGCACTCTACCCACTGTGACATTTACGTGGAGGATAAATGAAGTGAAGATACTGAATGCATGAAGACCTTGGTAGTCTAGATGAAATATAATGAGAAGTTGAAGTAGGATTGTTGGACAGTGAATAGAAAAAAGGGAACAGATGCAAGAGATGTATAGGAAGTAGAATGCTCTAGACAGCAAATAATTGAAAATGGAGGCTGAAAAGCTAAGGAATTCTTGTTTGCAAATCTGGGTTATAGGATTAGATTCAACAAAAAAAAAATGTAGGGTTATATTCCATTTATCTAAAGAAATATTAAGGTAGACATGGTAGGGGAAGACCTAGGTTTCTCAATGAATTTCAGGGCTCATCTAGGAGTTATCAGAGAGTCCTTGAATCTCTTTGTGGCTGTTATGTGTTCAAATGACAAGGGATTAATGTCAAGAACCTGAGTTTTTATTCTTCTGAGCCAATGAAATATTCAGGGTGGTTTTAAGGAAAAATTAGTCTAAATTGCAAGTAGCCTGAGTTAAGATATAGAACACGTGAATGAAGGTGTAGAAAAATATGTACAGTATTTGTTATTCATGGAGGCTATAAGGCATCCTATTTGTGCAATACTAATATATGGTCTTTCTCATTCTCTGTATCAACTAGGAGAGGGTGAACCCTGGCTATTTACTCAGTCACTTTACACCTTGTGAGGGAGCAATATTTTAACTCCTGCCCCCATTCAGCTTGTAATAATTTGTTGTTGTTTGTTTTTGGTTTATCACTCTGGGCAGTAAAGGCTCAGGTCCTTGATGTTTCCTGGTTGCTTGAATACAAAACAGCCACCAAGAGATCCAGGAACTCTAATGTTTGCCTAGTGGGCCAGGATGAACAAGGGAGGCAAAGAATCCTCACTCACCTGAATGAATTCCATGTGTCCTTAATGCATGTGGGGGCACAGGGGGAGGGGAAGGGGATGGTGGAGGTGTTTGGATATATAGATAGATTGGATGAATGAATGGATGGATAGATGTATTGATGGATGTATGGATGGATGGATGAATGGATGGATGGATGGATGGATGGATGGATGGATGGATGGATGGATGGATGGATGGATGGATTAATGGGATGTATGGGATAGATGATAGATACATAGATAGATGGATACATATATATACATATATATGTACCATATCATGATAGATACATAGACAGAAGCATAATATCTCCTTACTGGATATTCTTCCTTTGCTATAAATAAATAAATCCCCTTCTGTTAACTATTGAATCACCACATGAGTCTTATTTCATTTCAACATCACACATAAACTACCAGGGCACTGACCTAAGTCAAGTCCAATTCAGAACATAACTTCAAGATTATCACACTGGACTCAGTTTTCATTTTTTTTAAAGGGCCTATTTGACTCTAACAGTTTCATAGTTCTTGCTTTCAGTTAACCTCCAAAAAAACAGAAAGCTTAGTGCTTTTGGGTTTACCAGTATCCGCCATACAGGGGTGATTTTGCGATTTTACTGAAGTTAGTTTGCAAAGGATGTTTATGTTCTTGCTTGAAGGCTTCTGACATATATTGTGTAGGTCCCTAAGGAAGTGGAAATTCACTCCTTACACAGACTTCTTAGCTCCTGCCAACATTCATTAAGCTTTAGAAGCTGTGGGAGGTGATTTTATTCCCCAAGGTGGGGCAAAGAATAAAAGTCACTAATCTCTTGGGGACAATTTCAAGAAATCATCAAGTCCATAGAAATGCTACTTTCCTTGACCACATTTACCAATGCTACGCAACCCCTTCCTGGCCATTCATAATCTTTCTTCCTTCCCCAAACACTCAGATTTCCCTTATATACACAAATGAAAGCCAAACAGAAAACAAATAGAAAGAATGAGTAGGTTACTACTCTAAGAAGCTAGATGGTACAATGGGTAAAGCATGGAATGTTGAGTCAGGAAGACCTGAATTCAAATATGTCCTCAAAAATTCGCAAATTTTGTGAATCTTGGCAAGTTACTTAATCTCTACCTGCCTTGCTTCCCTTATCTGTGAAATGGGGACAATAGCATCTATATCCCAGGGTTGTTGTGAAGATCAAATGAAATATTTGTAAAATACTTTGTCAACTTTAAAGTGCTATGTAAATGCTAATTGTTATTATTATCCACATGGAAGCCTTTCAAGTAATTGAAGATAGGTATTATATATTTCATTAAGTCTATTCTTCTCCAGGCTTAACATCTCAAGATTCTTAGCTGTAATTTATCTTCTTATGACAAAAACTTAAGACCCTTGACCATCTTTCACCATCCTGGTTGCTACATTCTAGATACTTATCATTCTCTTTTAATTCACTTTATATATATATATATATATATATATATATATATATATATATATATATTCAGATGATCTTTAATCTCCAGAGACATTACAAAGACCTCCTGGTCAACACTCTCAAGGTTTTTATTTATTTATTTAAAATTTCCCGGTTCTCTCAGTTACCAGAGCTACCATGGATTTCTCCTGTCTAAAATTCAACTTGTCAAGCATTTTTCACACACACAGACACACACACACAATTGATTTATTTTCCAAATTATATTCATACCAGTGAAAGCTATTTTTTTACAAACTAATTTCTAGCATTTTGTTTAATCTCAAATTTTAAAAATTGACAGTGTAGGAAATCCATCATTGTCCATTAACCATTCCATAAAACCTTCTATTACTCCATCACACAAAACTAAACTGACCAACACACTCCCCATCTTGTGTTGTATCTTTTAAGTAGATGGTCTCTGCATTGTCTTTGATTGGCTGTCTGCAAGTTATGATGATCCTAATGGGAAAATATGGCTATGAAGCAAGTTGATGTTTTGGTGTGGTTTGTTTTGGTTTGTTTAGGAGATATAATGGGTACATGATAAGGCATAATGAGTTTAGCTTTAATTTTATAACTAGAGTTTAAGCAAGAGGTAAGGAGGAAGGCAGACTTGGGAGAGCAATAGAGCAGGATACAAAATGGTAAGTACTTATAGAGTACATGTATATGCTGATATTCATATAGCAATATAGTTGATATTCATGCATACATCTATGTGTATATATAGATGTTTCCACATATTTTTCTTGCATTTATAATATATTTCACTCACCACTTCCTACAATTTAACAACAAAAAATGAATAAAACCCTAATCTTAAATATACATAGTCCAGCAAAACAAATTTGCACATAAGCATACATTTCCCTCCATATTTTAAGTATTGATTTCTATATTTTGCTCTGTATTCATTGCTTCTCTGGCATTAAGTGAGTTGTGTATTTCATCTTCAGTTCTTTTGATTCATGCCTTATTATTGAATTTATTGGAGTCTAAAGTCTTTCAAAGTAGTTTTTCTTTATAACGTTATTATTGTATAAATTGTTCTAGTTCTTATCACTTAGTTTTTTATGAATTCATAGAGGTCTTCCCACTTTCCCCTGAAACTGCCCACTTTGTCATTTCTTATGGTAAAATAATATACCATTCTATTCATATTCCAAAGTTTGTTTAGCCATTCTCTAACAGGATGACACCCCTTAGTTTCCAATACTTGGCTTCAATGAAAAGGGCTGCTGTAAGTATTTAAGTATTTTTTGTACATAGAGATAATTTTCTCTTTGTTATCTTTGGGTTATAAACCTAGTGATGGCATAAGTGGAGCAAAGACAGAGGTTTTTTTTTCAGAGGGGATATAGTTCCAAATTGCTTCCTACAATTTCTGGACCAGTTCATAACTTACAAAATAATACTCCTAAAACATAGGTTTAATTGTGCCACTCTCTAGTTCTATAAACTCCCATGGCTCCATATTATGTCTAGGATGAAATACATATGCCTCAGTTTTTCCTTTAAAGGCCATCACAGGATAGATCCAACCTCTCTTCAAGACTGATATTCTATATCCAGGACTCTGTGCCTTACTGTAGTTTGAATAGGTCCTGGGAGACATCCAAAGGGGGAATAGGATGTGCAAAGGGGTTATTGTGTCATGTGGGAATTATACCCTGCAAGATATGTAGGTAGAGCAGAAAGATTTCTTTGTTTCATGCATAAGGCTTTGGTTTGGTGACATGGTCAATGGCAACATTTGACTCTATAATAAAAGTCTCATCTAGGCAGTTTCCCATATTCTCATACCTAGAAGACTCTCCATTGCCATATGATATTTACCACTATTCAAATATCATCCCTATGAAGGACAAAGGAAGACAAAAAATACATTGGTACTCAGTTTAACAGAATTAGAACCAAAACTATCTACCTGCTCCCTTGCTCTGTGTTTATATAGGAAAATGATATCTTTACAGGAGAAAGCTAGGTGGCACAGGGGGAAGAGTGCCAGAACTGGAGTTAGGAAGACACATTTTAATGTGTTCATATCTGACTTCAAACACTTAGTAGCTGTATGACCCTGGACAAGTCACTTAACCTGGTTTGCTTCAGTTCCTCTTCTGTAAAATGAGTTGGAGAAGGAAATGGCAAAACCACTACAGTATCTTTGTTAAGAAAACTCCAAATGGGGTCAGACATGACTGAGCAGCAACAACATATCTTCACAAGCTAAAGAAAACTTTTATAATCCCTTGATTCTGCCAAGTTAGTCATTTACATGAGTGATATTAAACTCAATTAGAAATAAGGGCCGCTAAACCATACATAAGGATCCCTGCTGACCATAAATTGATGTAGAAAAACCACATATTATCATTAACTATGTATTTTTTTGTATTTTTATTTAATTTTTAAAATGTTTCCCAACTACATTTCATTGTAGTTGGGGCTGTGATCTGGAGTGTTAGTCTCCCAAGCATGAATGTTTGATTTGCAGGATCCCATACCTAAAGGCTAGGAAGTTTGTAACCACCCAGACTTATTATATACATGACTCCCTGGCATTTATGCTGCAGTCCAGTCAGCACTGGTCTTTTGGCTGTTCTACACATTTATCATTCCATCTCCTGTTCCTATACTTTGACACAGTGTCCCTCATGCTTGGAATATTCTGTTAGAATCGCTCCTCAGAGCTCAGTTCAGCCTTTACTTCCTACATGAGGCCTTTCCTTATGCTCTGACCTGCTAATACCACCACCCCAAATTACCTGGCATTAATTTTCTACTTATATGTGCATAGGCTGTGTCATATAATAGAATGTAAACTACTTACCAATGGGGTTTGTTTCATTTTGATCTCTATGTTCCTGATACTAAGCACAAGTGCCTGGCACGTAGCTAGTACTTGATAATTGACTGGTTTATTGAATATGCCAAGTAGAAGAGGAATCCAGCCTGACACTGTCTTCTGTTTCTAAAAAAAGGAAAAATGGTGTGATCTACTTTAATCTGCATCTCTCACCATTGTCACGACTTTTGTATAGTGTTTCTCAAGGCCTTAATTGACATTCCCCTTTCTGTTCTAAGCATGTTTCACATGGTAACAGTTGAGCTTTCTCTCCTTTTTCTCTGTCTCCATTTCTAACTTGGGCTCCTTTTGTATTGTTGCTTTGTCCTTAGTGGCGCTGGAAACTTCTCCCAATTTAGCACCATCTGCAGATTTAATTAATGTGTTGTTTACCTCATCTTCTAGATGATTAATAAAGATGTTGAATAAAACCAGGCTTAATACCACTCCCTGTGGCACCCAGTGGATACCTCCCTCTAACTGAATACATTTGCTATTGATCATTACCATTTGTTTATGATTCTTTACGTCATCTCAAAAATCATGGGAAATGTCTATTTAAAGAATTCATAAAATCCCACAATGCAGGGCCATAACCAAGGTGTAGCAACTGGGGCTTTTCCCCAGAGTAGCAACATTTAGAGAGTGCTAACTACACTTATACACCTTCAGCAAGCAGAATCAACTGAGCTTAGCACCTAGTTTGCAAGAATAATTAGTTAAAATAGAAAGCTTACAGATGGCAGCTCCCTCATCCAGAGACCACACACCAGGTAATCTTCCCAGCTAGTCTCAGTTGCTCTGACCTCTCACAGCACCCTCCCTTGCAATTTCCTTGTGGTGTCTCTACTCTTTGTCTACCCTCCAACAAGGTAAAGAATATTTCCTGGGGTTTCTCTCTATACACAGAGCTTTGTGTCCTTAGATCCTATATTTCATTATAACTCCCCCCACATACATACCACTTAAATTGGCCCAAAGTATTAGACTTGCTGGTTGCAGCTCTGATAGACTGTTAGAGCTAGTAGCAACATGTATCACATAATATAATCTCTTCATTTATCTTTAGGCAGTAGAGTTTGAATTTTTTTTTCCATTTTCCTCGGCAGAAATAAATTACACAGAAAATTGTTGACAAGACTAACTGTTAATTTAAGCTTTTCTGTGCATTTGTGTGTGTGTGTCAGCAATGGCGTAAGCTCTTTATTTAACAATATCTTGTGTTTTCACATTGCTTTTTAAGTGTTCTGAGTGTTTTAATATTTGTTACTATATGTGATCTGAAAAAATTGTTGCAAAAGCAGGCTAGACATAATTATTCTGACATTAAAAATGTCAGCTCATGATCAAGGCCTTCCTACAATTCCCCCAACAAGTTAGTACCAGAGCTGGGAGCAGAATCCTGATGATGATGATGATAATGATGATATTGTGAAGCTATGAACCCTTTCTTATAATGTTTTTAAATGAAATATATATGTATATGTGTATATATATATATATATAGTTACGGCAGAAATCATGTTGAAATATTTATCAAAATATATTTTGTAAAAGTTTGCAGCATTCAAATCTTCCATGTTGCAGCATATACCCATATTCCATGTGGACATCATACATATAACACTTTTGTTAATAACTTCATCACAAAACACTCATGTGCCATTTCTCTGTTTGTATCTTCTATTCCTACCTGCCGCCCACCAACACAAATGGGATTATAAACACCATAAGAACAAGTAGTAAATTTTACCTCTATCTTATCTTTCTCAGTGTCTAGCACTGTTCTGCATACATGATAGATGATTAATAAAGGTGAAAGGAAGGGCTAAGGAAAGAATAATTTATACAGAGTCCACTATGCACCAAATATTTCATTAAGCATTTTACATATATTATCTCATTTGATTTTCATAACAATTTTAAGTGCTATTATTATGTCCATTTTTAGTTGAAGAAGTTGAGGTAAACAGAGGTTACTGACCTGCTCAAGGTCACAAGTCAAGGAGTCTCAGAAATGGGGTTGAAACTAAGGTCTTTGTGTTTCTAGGCCCAGTACTTTATCCATTATACTACCTAGCTGCTAGAAGGAAAGAGGGAAGGAAGGAAGGAAGGAAGGAAGGAAGGAAGGA